>NC_057796.1:102770925-102884447 GCF_018294505.1 Triticum aestivum
GCCGCCGCCGCGGCTCCAACCGCACCGCCTCCCGGCGCCCGACGCCGCCGCTCCGGTGCCCCTCTCCACCTCCTCCGCCGTGCCTCGCGCCTCCCCGAGCCCCGGCCTCCATCTCCTCTCCTCCGGCGTCCTCCCCACCGCCGGCGAGCTCCCTCGAACCGCGCCCCCGATCGGATCTGGAGCAACAGCCTACGGTTGACTTTTCCCGAACCCTAAAAACTTCCGTCATTTTATTTTTTGAGCAAGTACCCTTGTTCATAGCATCGTAACTCTCTGCATATAGCTCCGTTGCGTGCATGTAAATAGTCAAATTGTTCGTCTCGTGATGCTCTACATTTTGTTCAATTGCACCATGTTCATTAGAGGCCATTTTGATGCCCAAATCTCTGGTGCAAGAGTGCTACTTGCTGTTATCTGCTGGTTCTTATCAGAACTTGGAGATTTGTCATTTTTGTATCATTTAATCTGTGCATCTTATGGGCATGAGCTCTACATGTGTTTTGTTGTATGCCATGCTATCTTTCCAGTGGTGTATGCCATGTATTTTTGTGATCTCTGTGGTGACTAGCACAAGCATGCAAACTAGGCCCCGTAATGTTTCTGATTTCAGGGACTTGGTGATCTCTCCAAGTCCTTGTCTGCTGTTATTTTGTTTCCATGTAAACTTGATGCTACAGAGAGATCCATGCATATTTTGTAGATGTTCAGTAAGGATGTTTTGTAGATATTATTGTAATTGATCCATTCCTGCCCTTGTTTGCAATTATGGAATGCCCTAGCATGACTCAATCTTGCTCTACTTTTGCTATAAAATATTTCTGGCAGATTCTTGACATGATATTCATTTTTGCCAAGCTTATTGTAGTTGATCCATACATGCTATGTAGTTGTTCTTGCCATGGATAGCTTCATAAACATGCCATCTTGCTGTAGGTATGCTTTTTTGTCATGCATTGCTTTGTGGTGAGTGCATCAAGCTCACCAAGATGCCTTCATATTATTATTTCTGCCATGCTCTGTTTTTTAAGTCTGAAACCTGTTAACGAAACTTGCTATGTTTACGGGGTTGTCATCATATCTTCTGGTCCTTTTTGGCTTATTGTTAGTAAGGGACTTTTGTCATGTGCATCTAATATAATACTGCCATGCCTTGTTTTGATATGTTAACTTCCTGTAGCATGTTGTTTTCGTGCTCTGAACATTGCTACCTGATGCTGTTTTCTGCCATGTCCAGTAATTTCACCAAGTCTCTGAACCTGTTATCTTTTGTACTTTTGCCATGCTTGTTTGAGGTTGATATGTTGTGATCTAGCCGTAGCTCAGTGTTCATCTTTTGTCAAGCATCTCCTGTAGATTACTGCCATATGCTTTGTTGCTATGTTGGAGTGCTGTAGCATTTCTACTTGTTGCATTTTAAGTGCTATCTTGGTGTTATTCGCAGATTCGTGTCATTCTTGTTTTGCTTGCCATTTGCAAACCGTGCATCCGTTTCCGGTGATCTTTATATCGATTTCGACCGAAATCATCTCATCTTTCCAGTGGAATGCTTGGTTTGCCAAGTTACTGCCTTGTTCATCATTTTCCTTCCGGAGCACGCATATGCATTGCATATCATATCTCGCATATCATACATGTTTTGCATCATGTTGCTTGTGCATTTCTCGTGATTGATTGTGGTTCCGTTGCTTGTGTTCTTGTCTTGGGTAGAGCCGGGAGACGAGTTCGTGAACGAGGAACCTGTTGAGTACGCTTACGAGGATCAAGCTTTCGACAACTCTGAGAACCTTGCAGGCAAGATGACCACCCCTCGAAATCACTTCTATCTTTGCTTTGCTAGTTGTTCGCTCTATTGCCATGCTGCGCTACCTACCACTTGCTATATCATGCCTCCCATATTGCCATGTCAGCCTCTAACCATCCTTTCCTAGCAAACCGTTGTTCGGCTAAGTTACCGCTGTTGCTCAGCCCTTCTTATAGCGTTGCTAGTTGCAGGTGAAGTTGAAGCTTGTTCCATGTCGGAACATGGATATGTTGGGATATCACAATATCTCTTATTTAATTAATGCATCTATATATTTGGTAAAGGGTGGAAGGCTCGGCCTTATGCCTGGTGTTTTGTTCCACTCTTGCCGCCCTAGTTTCTGTCATACCGGTATTATGTTCCTTGAGTTTGCGTTCCTTACGCGGTCGGGTGATTTATGGGACCCCCTTGACAGTTCGCCTTGAATAAAACTCCTCCAGCAAGGCCCAACCTTGGTTTTACCATTTGCCACCTAAGCCTTTTTCCCCCGGGTTTTTTAGAGCCCGAGGGTCATCTTTATTTAAACCCCCGGGCCAGTGTTCCTCTGAGTGCTGGTCCAAACTAGAGCCACTTGCAGCGCCACCTTGGGGAAACTCGAGGATTGGTTTTAGTTGTACGTAGTGTTCATCCGGTGTGCCCTGAGAACGAGATATGTGCAGCTCCTATCGGGATTTGTCGGCACATTCGGGCGGCTTTGCTGGTCTTGTTTTACCATTGTCGAAATGTCTTGTAAAGCGGGATTCCGAGACTGATCGGGTTTTTCCGGGAGAAGATTTATCCTTTGTTGACCGTGAGAGCTTATGATGGGCTAAGTTGGGACACCCCTGCAGGGTATTATCTTTCGAAAGCCGTGCCCGCGGTTATGAGGCAGATGGGAATTTGTTAATGTCCGGTTGTAGAGAACTTGTCACTTGACCCAGTTAAAATACATCAACTGTGTGTGTAGCCGTGATGGTCTCTTCTCGGCGGAGTCCGGGAAGTGAACACGGTCTGAGTTATGTTTGACGTATGTAGGAGTTCAGGATCACTTCTTGGTCATTGCTCGATGACGACCGTTCCGTTGCTTCTCTTCTCGCTCTCTCTTGCGTATGTTAGCCACCATATATGCTTATTGCCGCTGCAGCTCCACCTCACTACACCATCCTTTCCTATAAGCTTAAATAGTCTTGATCTCGCGAGTGTGAGATTGCTGAGTCCTCGTGACTCACAGATTCTACCAAAACAGTTGCAGGTGCCGACGATGCCAGTGCAGATGATGGGGTCGATCTCAAGTGGGAGTTCGACGAGGAACCTGGTCATTACGATGTGTCTTTTCCTGATGATCAGTAGTGGAGCCCAGTTGGGACGATCGGGGATCTAGCATTTGGGGTTGTCTTATTTTCATTTGGATCTTGACCGTAGCCGGTCTATGTGTGTATCTTGGATGATGTATGGATTATATTTATGTATTGTGTGAAGTGGCGATTGTAAGCCAACTCTTTATCCCATTCTTGTTCATTACATGGGATTGTGTGAAGATGACCCTTCTTGCGACAAAACCACTATGCGGTTATGCCTCTAAGTCGTGCCTCGACACGTGGGAGATATAATCGCATCGTGGGCGTTACACTCAACAACCCGATCAGTTGCGCTGGAAGCTTACTAGGACTGGGGAATTTATAGTTAAATCGATGTATCTCGATGTTATCAACTCTAGCTCCATTCCTAGTTCCAAACATGTTTGGAAAGTCAAAGTTCCTTTGAAAATTAAAGTGTTTATGTGGTTTGTTCATAAACAAGTCATCTTAACCAAGGACAATCTGGCAAAGTGCAACTGGACAGGACCTACTAGGTGTAGTTTTTGTGATCGGGATGAATCTATCAAACACCTTTTTCTTGACTGCCCACTTGAAAAAGTGCTATGGCGGACGGTGCACATAGCCTTTAATATTACTCCTCCGAATTCTGTCAGCACGTTATTTGGAACATGGCTTAACGGGATGCGGGCTGAAACAGCGGGACACATTCGCGTAGGAGTATGTGCTTTATTGTGGGCAGTCTGGAACTGCAGAAATGACTTGGTTTTTAATAGAACAACAAATTTTCATTTTTTGCAGGTTATCTTTCGAGCCACTGCATTGAACCGTATGTGGTCGCTACTCACTCCGACGGAGGCCAGGGAGCGTTTGGTTACTGGATCTACCCGATGGGAGATGGTAGCACGGGATATTTTCAACCGGTTTGGATGGCGGTCATGTAATAGGATAGGCAATTAGTTTCCTTATCTTGTTGATGCCGGCCGGTTGTGGCGATATGGTTACTTTTTTATAGGCTCTATGTGAGCTTTTCTTTTACTTTCACTTCGGCTCTATGACCTTTGTTGAACCTATTTGCTTATTAATAAAGTTGGCCGTATGCATCGTTCTCATGCAGAGGCCGGGGAGTCCCCCATTTTCGAAAAAAAGTAAACCCATCATATTCCACGATGACAACCGGATCTCTTCGGAATTGCCATGGGCCTCCCTCCATGACCCGCTTCCAATCGCCCAGGCAGTGACACTGAGCAAGAACAGGTTCGGCCCTTTGATGTTGAAGGTAAATCCTTGGCACAAGCCCATGCGTTCCTCATTGAATTCAGCAATGCCGCATGGCTGAATGGCCTCATAGTATGGACCCGAAACAAGCACAACCATCGTACATCCTTGATCAACTCATCTACCTCCCCTGATATATCTAGATCCTCTTCTTCCTCACCATGAAGATTAAGGCCCTCAAAGACGTCTTCCAGCTTAGGATCCAGACCAAACTGATCCCATCCATTAGCATCCTCCTCCCAATCTGCATCTTCAAACTCAGCCCCCGCCTTCTCCGTGGATCCGCCCCCATCCGCAACAGAAGGTGCCCCAGACTCCATCCGCTGTCCTACATCAACTCCCTCATCGACCCTAAACCCTACTTTGACTTGCTCTCCCTTCTTAACGCCACCAACTTCCTGGGCTTCCAGGTCCGCTATGCAACACCACGGGCTTGTTCCCGAGAGCCTGGCCTTGTGAGTCGCCGGCCGGGATCACTATTCGCAACGCTAGATTTGTTGGCTAGACTCCGGCGGCTCCGTCGGAGGAAAAGGTGGACTCTAGGGAAACCCTAGAGGAAAAGGTGAGCACGGTATGGACATTTGCGCCTTTTAACTCCCATCATCGCAATCCGCAGGCTACCTTCGTGAATCATTGGAACTTTGTGTGATGGTCACCGGACGCCGAACATTAGGCATGCATGCGTTCTCGGCCTGGGCTGGGCTCAGCGTTGAGTCCCAGCTGCAAAACCCGCAACCGAGACGGAGGCGAGTGTGCTACGGGCTACGACCAGTGTTAAAATCATAGTACTACTACTAACTCACTCAATTGATAACTAATTCACTGAGTATGGCTCGAATTGGGCAAACTTTCTTTTTTGTAGAAATCCCCCAGCGGTTAAAGTTTGCATCCCCTGTTTTCCCCGAAACCCTAAACCCTCTGGCGGCGTCCGAGGCGATCTAGGGTTTTGACGTGGAACTCGACATCCGGCCGGAGATTCGTCACCGGCGCGAGGAGAGACTGGCGGCTGGTGCACCGGCGATGGCTGCCTCCCGCGCTGCAGCGGGGGACGGTTCTCAGGCGGGTAGCGACATGAGGAAGAAGCTGGAGGAAGCCTTGGTAAAGCTTGACATATCTGAGGAAGAGGCGACTCTGCTTGTGCTTGATGATCGGACTGAGGGAGGTCCGGCGAAGTGGCTCGTGGCTGGTAAAGTTCTGCATCGAAATCCTATTCATATTCAAACCATCACCAACGCACTCCGCCCGACGTGGGGCAATCCACGCGGGTTGCAGTTCCGTTCTACGGGCCTGAACCTGTTTGTAGCGGAATTTGAGATTCAACGAGATCGAGATCGAGTTTGGGGAGGTTCACCATGGCATATCAACAAGCATGCTGTCATATTGGCAGAGTTTGATGAGTGCATGAGGTTGGATGAGGTAAAGTTTGATAGGCTGCATATTTGGGCTAGGGTTATTAACCTACCCTACAATTTGAGGGATGAGCTGTGGTGGATGCCCATTGCCAAACAGATGGATCAGCATGCACAACAAGTCAAGTTTGATCACAATGGGGGGTTCCTGCGTGCACGGATCTCCATTGAGGTGAACAAACCACTTAGAAGGTGGATTTTGATAGACTCTACACGGAGGAAGAAGGTTGATATGTATGACATCCAATATGAGCAGGTGCCATATTTCTCTTTCTCTTGTGGCAGATTGGGACACTCTGAACTTTACTGTCCAACACCAGGTTCTAGAGATGAGAATGGTGAACTTCCGTTTGGTCCGTCGCTTCGTGCTCCGGACGAATCAAGGAAACAAGGCTATGATGGTTTTTCTAAGGAACCAAAGTCCGGTGCGAACAGTAAACAAATGACGAGAAACTCTAGCACCAACAAGGACACCGGAGAGGAAGTGACTTCCCCCCCACAAGAGCAAGGTGCAGCCGAAGTGCAAGGAAGGACCAAATCGGGTCTACAGACCAGTGGCGAAAACTTTGCTCCTTACTGGGGGAGTAACAGATGCAGATAAAGTTGGCACAAGTAAAACTGATGAGGATCCAACTTCAGCTAGCAATGACACTGACGGGGAGGATTTTATCCGCGAGCAGTAGAAGAAGAAGAAACCCACTCCTGAAAATTCGGCAGAGATCGCTCCACGATCCTGCCCGTCCCAATGAGTTGTCTGAGCTTGAACTGCCAGGGGCTTGGGAACCCCGAGGCAGTTCGAGAGCTTCGCAGCATTGTGAAGCTAGAAGGACCCACCCTCCTCTTTGTTATGGAAACGAAAATCAGTGCGAAGTTGAGGATTTGAAGTACACTCTAGGTTTTGGAGGTTGTTTTGCTGTAGACAGTGCCGGCCTTGGTGGTGGTATTGGTCTTTTCTGGTCTCGAGATGTAATCGTCGATTTAAAGAATTTTAGTCAGATACATATTGATGTGGTTGTCCAAAGTAATGATCAAGCTACATCAACATGGCGTTTCACTGGTATTTACGAGGCACCAAGAGCTGAAAGTCGTTACCACAGTTGGCAGACTCTTCGTTCCCTTCATGCAATACCTCATGCGGCGTGGCTGTGTGCAGGTGATTTTAACGAAACTTTGTTTGCCTCCGAGCACTTTAGCAGAGCAGAGCGGCTGGAGAGACAAATGCGTGCTTTTAGGGACGTCATCGATGAAGTTTCATTACAGGATCTCAGTTGGTCTGGGACAGCATATACGTGGGATAATCGTCAAGTTGGCGATGCAAATGTCAAGGCCTGATTGGATAGGTTTTTTGCAAATGAAGAGTTCAGACAACACTTTGCGCATATTAGAGTAAGACATCTCCCGTCGGTGGAGTCGGATCATTGCTTCGTAATGGCAGAAATTAAGTTGCACTCGCCTGGTAGGTCACGGGCAAAGAAACAATTCCGCTACGAGAATGTTTGGCAGACTCATGTGGATTATGACCATCTGGTTCAGGAAACTTGGCGGGGCATACAAAGGGGACCTGGGCTTCAAGGGATTTCGGTGGCGTTGGGTGCATTACAGCAGACTCTTGAACTATGGGGTTCCAGAGAATTTGGTAGCCTCTCGCGCACTGTCAGACAATTGCAGAAGAGGCTAGATCGCATCCGGTGCGGATCTATTGGCTCGGGGCCAACGGATGAGGAGAAACGCGTTGTCCAAAAACAGAAGGAGGCGCTGCACCAGGAAGAGGTATGGCTTACACAGTGATCCAGAGTTCCTTGGCTCCGTGAAGGAGACTGAAACACAGCTGTGACACCCCCGATTAGACCGTATACTAATCATATGCGCAACGTGTACGATCAAGATCAGGGACTCACGGGAAGATATCACAACACAACTCTAAAAATAAAAATAAGTCATACAAGCATCATAATACAAGCCAGGGGCCTCGAGGGCTCGAATACAAGTGCTCGATCATAGACGAGTCAGCGGAAGCAACAATATCTGAGTACAGACATAAGTTAATCAAGTTGCCATAAGATGGCTAGCACAAACTGGGATACAGATCGAAAGAGGCGCAGGCCTCCTGCCTGGGATCCTCCTAACTACTCCTGGTCGTCGTCAGCGGGCTGCACGTAGTAGTAGGCACCTCCGGTGTAGTAGGAGTCATCGTCAACGGTGGCATCTGGCTCCTGGGCTCCAGCATTTGGTTGCGACAACCAGGTAGAATGGAAAGGGGGAAAAGAGGGAGAAAAGCAACCGTGAGTACTCATCCAAAGTACTCGCAAGCAAGGAGCTACACTACATATGCATGGGTATATGTGTAAAGGGCCATATCGGTGGACTGAACTGCAGAATGCCAGAATAAGAGGGGGATAGCTAATCCTGTCGAAGACTACGCTTCTGGCCACCTCCATCTTGCAGCATGTAGAAGAGAGTAGATGGTAAGTTCACCAAGTAGCATCGCATAACATAATCCTATCCGGCGATCCCCTCCTCGTCGCCCTGTTAGAGAGCGATCACCGGGTTATATCTGGCACTTGGAAGAGTGTGTTTTATTAAGTATCCGGTTCTAGTTGTCATAAGGTCAAGGTACAACTCCGGGTCGTCCTTTTACCGAGGGACACAGCTATTCGAATAGATAAACTTCCCTGCAGGGGTGCACCACATAACCCAACACGCTCGATCCCATTTGGCCGGACACACTTTTCTGGGTCATGCCCGGCCGCGGAAGATCAACACGTCGCAGCCCTACCTAGGCACAACAGAGAGGTCATCACGCCGGTCTAAATCCTATGCGCGCAGGGGTCTGGGCCCATCGCCCATTGCACACCTGCATGTTGCGTACGCGGCCGGAAGCAGAACTAGCCCCCTTAATACAAGAGCAGGCTTACGTTCCAATCCGGCGCGCGCCGCTCAGTCGCTGACGTCACGAAGGCTTCGGCTGATACCACGACGTCGAGTGCCCATAACTGTTCCCGCGTAGTTGGTTAGTGCGTATAGACCAAATGGGTAGACTCAGATCAAATACCAAGATCTCGTTAAGCATGTTAATTGATGTAACCACGGACACCGACCAGGGCCAGGCCCACCTCTCACCTAGGCGGTCTCAACCTGCCCTGTCGCTCCGCCACAAAGATCCACCCTGCGGGCCGTCGGGACAAAGGTCCTTTCAGCCCCCAATCCGTGAATCACTCGCGGGTACTCCTCGAGCCGACCCGACTTTAGTCACCACATGTATCATGTATAAAGTATATAAGTATATACCCGTGATCACCTCCCAAGTGATCACGGCCCGATAGTATAGCACAGCAGACGGACAAGAATGTAGGGCCACAGATGGAATACTAGCATCCTATACTAAGCATGTAGGATTGCAGGTAAAGGTAACAACAGTAGTAGCAAGGATAGGCTATGCATCAGGATAGGATTAACGGCAAGCAGTAACATGCTACACTACTCTAATGCAAGCAGTATAGAGAAGAATAGGCGATATCTGGTGATCAGGGGGGGCTTTCCTGGTTGCTCTGGCAAGAAGGAGGGGTCGTCAACTCCGTAGTCGAACTGGGGGCGCCGGCAGTCTCGTGTTCTACCGGAAAGAAGTAACGGAGGGGGAACACAATAAATAACAAAGCAATCAAAGCATCACAAAGCGTAACATGGCAATACGCGGTGCTAGGTGTGCCCTAACGCGGTAGTAGGTGACCGACGAAGGGGGGAAACATACGGGAAAGTATCCCCGGCGTTTCGCGTTTTCGGACAGGTGATCCGGAGGGGGAAAGTTGTGTGTTCTCTATGCTAGGGATGTGTGGCGGACGAACGGGCTGCGTAACCGGATTCGTCTCGTCGTTCTGGGCAACTTTCATGTACAAAGTTTTTTCATCCGAGCTACGGTTTATTTTATATTATTTTCTAAAGTTTTAAATCATTTTCTAGAATTAACAGATTATTTCAAATCGAAATTGCTTTTATGACGTCATCATGACCTCAGCAGTCAACTATGGACTTTGACTAGTCAACAGACCACTAGGTCCCACATGTCATAGGTTGTCTAATTAACTAACAGGTTAAGTAGATTAATTAGGTTTAATTAGTTTAGTTAATAGAATTAATTAACTTAATTAATTAACTAATTAATTAGTTAATAATTTATTTACTTTAAATTCATTTTTTTATAAAAATGTTCTGGGGCTGGGCCCCGGCTGTCATTGGGCCAGAGACTTAGCGGTTCGGGCTAACGGGCGCCTGCAGCGGGCGCTGGGCACCCGCCCAGGTCGACAGGGGGGAAACGGCGATGGGCGCCGGCGGCCACCGCGACGAGCGGCAGCAGCAGCGCAGGGGGCCGGGGCTGCGCGCCGATGCGGCACAGCAGCAGGGCCGCCGCGGGATGGAAAAGGGGCGGCGCTTCAGGAAGCTGACGAGCGGCCAGTGGGGTGCGTGAGGCGGACGAGGCCGTGGGTGCCCGATGGGCGCAGCGGGGGATGCTTGGCCGTTCGTGGCCGTGGACGGGGGCGCGGGGCGGCGCGCGTACAGCGCGACCCCAAAGGGGGAGGTCAGGGGCCGAGCGGCTCGTGCTAGCATGCGGGGACGAACGGGAAGCGGCGCCGGACAGAGAGGGAAGAGAGGGGAGGCGGCCTCACGTTCGAGTAGAGACCAGGGGGCGGCGAGCCTCGAGGGAGCCATTGTGGAGGAGGATGGGGACGACGGCGGGGAGGAAGCAGGCCGGCGAGGGAGGTCCGGGTCGATGGCGAGGCGAGGCCACGGCTTCAGGCCGGCTTGCGCGAGGGACAGGAGGGGCGAGAGGGCAACGGCGACGGCAGGCGACGTTGATCCAGAGCAGTGGCGATGCGGCGGGCTGCGACGACGCGGCGACGGGATCGGGGTCGCCCGATCCCGATCCAGTCAGGGAGAGAGGGAGGAGTGAGTGGGGGTCGTGGGGGGTTAGGGTTCCGGTGCCTGTGGGGATAGGATAAGGGAGTGGGGGGTGCGGCCGGTTGGGCCAGCCAGGCGGCCCGGTGGGCCGAAGTCCAGTGGGGGAGGGTTGTCTCTTTTCTTTTCTTTTGTTTTTTTATCATTTACCTTTTTATTTATTTTCTTTTTCTGTTATAGTTTTGTATCCTATTATTTTAGTTTTAGTAAAATATATACTTTGTATATAAATTAGTATTTCTACTTAGTCCATACTCAAAAAGTCCAGTCCTCAATAAATTAGTTTGACATTTTATTAATTACAAAAGGTATTTAAATAATTGTTTTTGCTGCTGTTTTATTCATCTCATATTATTTAAACATTTTATAAAGGTGTGGTTTCTCCACCATAATTATCTATGCAATATTTGGTTCACTCCGAACATTTTAATTTTAATATTTGAAAACTTTTATTGTTTGCTTGATTTTGGATTTGAATTAGAATCGGTTTCGAACTAACGCGAGATTAGCAACAGTAATCGAAGTGACGTGGCATCATTAGCAGAGAATTACTGTAGCTTAAATATCCGGGCGTCACAATTCTCCTCCACTACAAGAAATCTCGTCCCAAGATTTGAGAGGGGGAATAAGGGGGAAAGGTCTGGTTACGAAATTCTAACGAGTCTTCTCGGTCTTGGTTGCTATTCTCAGAGAGGTCAATCCATTATATTGATGTCTTCATTTCTCTGCTTCAGGTCATCATGCTGAAGTCGGCATCCTTTCTTCTGGAACTCAATCGTACTTACAAATGTATAAAGGGGGTATTCCAGGAGAACGGACCTCTGCAAGGTTGACTATCTGGTAGCTAACATCGGGGAAGGTGGCGGAAAGTAACTCTCGAACTGGAACTTAAGAAAATATCAAGAGCAAAGTAAGCAGGTACCATGAGAAGTCTCAAGCGGGTAGGCAACTGTTCGATGCCTGAAACAAAGTGTAAAAGGGGTCCAGAGCAATGGGAATAAGTTTTGTGTCTGATACCAGAATTGATGATCACTCGGGAGGTGGCTCATGAATTATATACGAGGCCACGCGCGAGGAACAACCTTGGGAACAGGGGGTGTACAGGAGAGTCAGGTTTCGATCCTGTGGAACTGTGGGTTATGGGGCCACCATGTGGATTAAAAGTAGGAGGAACGGTGACATCTTGCACGGTCATGATAGCAAGACATGTCAGAGGGTAGCCTATCGATTATGTCGGCAACAACGTCGGTACCAAGGGCGAGGGACGAAGTGAACCATTTTCCTGCTCGTTGAAACGAGGCAGGCCAGTAGGCAAAGTTCTCGTCCATCGGCGGTTACCGAAATGTCATCAACAAAAGTAACAGGGTCTTGCTGACAGAATTGTACACCGAGGTGTTTACATAAGCAGGAGAATATTACTTCTTAGATCATATAGATCACAAGAAGGTTAAACCAAACAATGGAAAGGAAAATATGATTATCAGATATTTCAGGGGTATATTCTTCCCAAGGACAAACAGAGCATGATATCCATGACAGGATATAATGTAGAAAACTCTTTAGGTAGGGGAGAGAATTTTCATGACATAACCCATATAGCGGTGTTTGGATAATTGAGTAGGAAACATTTAGCATTGGGCTTCAAATGTTCCTGTTGAAAATCGGAGTACCATAGACATGCTTCGAGATAGCATTGACATGGTCAACAGGTGAAGATCAGACTTTGGAAACAAAAAGGATCCATCAGGAACAACTTATAGAATAAGTCTTACAATTTCCTCATGGAAGAATCAATAACCTTGTTAAGAAGGGAACTATAACAATAGGGTCCTCCGGCCAGGTGTACTAGGCATGACACCACCTTACCGGGTCATATAAAGACCAATGTTATATGTCTTAGGAAATATGTTCGAACCATCATAGATGTCCGAGATTCAGTTATGGTTGGTGCCAGGGTATCTCAGACTCAGGATGCCTGAGAAGAAAAGGCGTGACACAATTTTACGAGATGACAATGTAAGATTCTCGGGAAATGAACTATGAGAGCGAGTTCTTGAAACAAGAGATCATCATTAAATTAAGGAGAGGGTGAGGGGGTGGCTGATGGACTCAGCGACAATTCCTCGAGATTTCCAAAAAGATGGATTTCCACAATCATGTGAACAAGGAGATAACATTTGTCAGATCAAATGATATAATGATGTATGCCTGAGGAAAACATACGCAAGTAAACATTGGTTGAAAGGTACACCCGAAATATGGGCTGGGTTGCATGACCAACGTCGGAATGGCGATTGAGCAACCAACACTCTAAATTTGAATTATTGCCCAATAACTCTGAAGCAATAGGGTTGCTAGAGATATTAAATTCGCACAACAGAGTTCACTCAACACGGGGACCAATAAAAGAATGGTGATGGTGAGAAGCATCACTGTATCATGAATTCTTAAAAGGTGGTGAAATTCTCACAACATTGATGACATAAGAGATGGTAATGTTCCAGCGTAAGGAACAAATGCTGGATAGCAAGGAACTCAAGGTATAACACAAAACACGAACAATTTTGTGTTGGGGGAAGGCAAAAATGTTGTCGATGATAACACAAATCATCGAGGGGCAAGGATGGTATTTCCCATCATGAATTCTACTGATATACTGGAAGAGCTCAAAATGTTGATGATCGTCATGACAGAATTCTCGAGAGATTTCATGAAGGTGTAATCGATCGGCGATGACATCAAGTCAAAGGAATGATGAAGCGAAAAGTTATTGGAACCACGAGTACGTCACAAAGTCGAAATCAAGCTTGTTGTTCAAGGACAAACGATATGACGAGGAAGATCGCTTGTAAGATTAGCTCACCGTCGAAATTTGTGCTCCGAGAAGAAGGACCCGGTAGCACAGTTAAAATTTAGCACGATAATGATATAGCCAATCAGGCTAGGAATGGTGTGATCGGGTACAAACTCGTAAGAAAAGAAGACTATTAACAGTTGTTTAATCGCGATGCGGACTCGATTCAGTTATCGGTGTTTCTTGAGTGTTTAATGACTCAGAGCCCGTGAAAAATTGGAATCAGTGAGAATATAGTACTTGATGGAGAACTCATAAGAAGTTATGCAGTTCCGTGATAATCTCGAGATACCATGGTGTAATACTCGACGAAAGATCAAAGTAAAGGTTGGACTGGTGCATTGATCTGTAGAGGACAAGTGGTTTTAACTTGTCCGAGAAATAGAATCAAAGGAGAACAATCATGGTCAGATCCATGGTTCCAAAGGATCAATTCACAGATACCAGATGAAACTTATTAAGGAAATAGTTATTATTACGAGAAGCTTCCATGATAGGATCTACATCGTGTCCATGGGCATGAACACAAAGTTCAAGGTCGACTCCCACTTCTCTAATGCATAACCTTTCATTCACTTCTCGCCTTCAACGAAGTTGTGTTGAAATTTTATCTGACATAACAACAGTAGAGTATGACCCGTAGTAGTTTCCGGGTTCACACAGTCTAGAGAAGGCATATGTCCAACCCATCGAGGCCTCTTACGAACATATACCACAAACTTCAGGAGTAAATAACACAAGCTCGATAGCAGAGCATGGTTGACAAAGCAGAGGATACAATTTACCAAAGGCATTATGTATCCGACAAAAGACTCACAGAGTTATTGAATATGAAGGACATCGTCGGATAAAATCCAATAAAGGTTCTGGTGGTCCTCAAGGGATCGGATGTGAGCATCGGTACTCAACCAAAAGAAGAAAGAAAGCAAGGCAATCGGAATATCAAAACAACTGACTAATTCAAAGCTCAAATGCAAAGGAATTATGAGTTCCAAATCAAGGGATCAGAAGCAAACACTCTGATCAAGGATGGATAAGTTGAGTAGGCTTAGGGATACAATCGACAGCAATTGATTAGTCGAGAACCAGCTCCTGTTCAAAATGACATCTGAGCCGGAAGGGTAAATTCTAGGATTCGACTGAGGAATGCAAGCATTCGCAACATATTGAATCAACGGACTCAAAATGATAATGACAAGAGATGCCAATAAGATTACGAGACTTAAGATTAATCATAATGCAAGTAAGCAAGAATTTCAAGAGCAAAAAGGCTCCTGAGGATTTTCGGAAGATCGAATGGTATTTTGAGCACTTTTGTGAAATACTTGAATCAACTGGGGATGAGCGGATACTTGGTAAGTGCGAGAATTATCCGTAGGGGTATTCAGGTGACAAAGAACAGCAAGGCAGTAAGCTCAAAGGATTCTCGGAACAATAGAGAGAATTTTGGGGTATCTTGTAATAACAAGATCAACTGGGAAACAATGTATGAATGGCGAGTATACGTGGTTATCCATAGGAGTTTACCGATGGAAGGGAATTGCAAAAGCGATGAACACAAGTTCTCGGGTTAACAGCGGAGAGTGTCTTCAGGGTTTTCACGTGCAGCAGACGATCATCAGTAATAAGGGGCTCTCCGGGTGAAAGTGATAACGAGATCCTAATGTTAGATTTAGCAAAATTCATTTAACCCGAATAGGAGAGAGATCACAGTCCCAGAGTAAAGGTCGAGGAGTAAAAGATCCTAGTACCACCCAATGGCGACGTGGGCCCATAAGACACACAGCCATGTTAGTAAAAAAAGTTGCAATGTCTAGACTCGACTTCAGCCAAGGAGTGTGGAAGGGGGATTCCTACAGGCAGTCGGCTTTGATACCGACTTGTGACGCCCCCGATTTGACCGTATACTAATCATACACGCAACATGTACGATCAAGATCAGGGACTCACGAGAAGATATCACAACACAACTCTAAAAATAAAAATAAGTCATACAAGCATCATAATACAAGCCAGGGGCCTCGAGGGCTCGAATACGAGTGCTCGATCATAGACGAGCCAGCGGAAGCAACAATAACTGAGTACAGACATAAGTTAAACAAGTTGCCATAAGATGGCTAGCACAAACTGGGATACAGATCGAAAGAGGCGCAGGCCTCCTGCCCGGGATCCTCCTAACTACTCCTGGTCGTCGTCAGCGGGCTGCACGTAGTAGTAGGCACCTCCGGTGTAGTAGGAGTCGTCCTCAACGGTGACATCTG
Source organism: Triticum aestivum (assembly GCF_018294505.1). Lineage (NCBI taxonomy): Eukaryota > Viridiplantae > Streptophyta > Magnoliopsida > Poales > Poaceae > Triticum > Triticum aestivum. Next base: position 102,786,774 of record NC_057796.1, read on the forward strand.
GCTCCTGGGCTCCAGCATCTGGTTGCGACAACCAGGTAGAATGGAAAGGGGAAAAGAGGGAGAAAAGCAACCGTGAGTACTCATCCAAAGTACTTGCAAGCAAGGAGCTACACTACATATGCATGGGTATATGTGTAAAGGGCCATATCGGTGGACTGAATTGCAGAATGCCAGAATAAGAGGGGGATAGCTAATCCTGTCGAAGACTACGCTTCTGGCCACCTCCATCTTGCAGCATGTAGAAGAGAGTAGATGGTAAGTTCACCAAGTAGCATCGCATAGCATAATCCTACCCGGCGATCCCCTCCTTGTCGCCCTGTTAGAGAGCGATCACCGGGTTATATCTGGCACTTGGAAGGGTGTGTTTTATTAAGTATCCGGTTCTAGTTGTCATAAGGTCAAGGTACAACTCCGGGTCGTCCTTTTACCGAGGGACATGGCTATTCGAATAGATAAACTTCCCTGCAGGGGTGCACCACATAACCCAACACGCTCGATCCCATTTGGCCGGACACACTTTTCTGGGTCATGCCCGGCCGCGGAAGATCAACACGTTGCAGCCCTACCTAGGCACAACAGAGAGGTCAGCACGCCGGTCTAAATCCTATGCACGCAGGGGTCTGGGCCCATCGCCCATTGCACACCTGCATGTTGCCTACGCGGCCGAAAGCAGAACTAGCCCCCTTAATACAAGAGCAGGCTTACGTTCCAATCCGGCGCGCGCCGCTCAGTCGCTGACGTCACGAAGGCTTCGGCTGATACCACGACGTCGAGTGCCCATAACTATTCCCGCGTAGTTGGTTAGTGCGTATAGACCAAATGGCTAGACTCAGGTCGAATACCAAGATCTCGTTAAGCGTGTTAATTGATGTAACCACAGACACCGACCAGGGCCAGGCCCACCTCTCACCTAGGCGGTCTCAACCTGCCCTGTCGCTCCGCCACAAAGATCCACCCAGAGGGCCGTCGGGACACCGTGAATCACTCGCGGGTACTCCTCGAGCCGACCCGACTTTAGTCACCACATGTATCATGTATAAAGTATATAAGTATATACCCGTGATCACCTCCCAAGTGATCACGGCCCGATAGTATAGCACAGCAGACGGACAAGAATGTAGGGCCACAGATGGAATACTAGCATCCTATACTAAGCATGTAGGATTGCAGGTAAAGGTAACAACAGTAGTAGCAAGGACAGGCTATGCATCAGGATAGGATTAACGGCAAGCAGTAACATGCTACACTACTCTAATGCAAGCAGTATAGAGAAGAATAGGCGATATCTGGTGATCAGGGGGGCTTGCCTGGTTGCTCTGGCAAGAAGGAGGGGTCGTCAACTCCGTAGTCGAACTGGGGGCGCCGGCAGTCTCGGGTTCTACCGGAAAGAAGTAACGGAGGGGGAACACAATAAATAACAGAGCAATCAAAGCATCACAAAGCGTAACATGGCAATACGCGGTGCTAGGTGTGCCCTAACACGGTAGTAGGTGATACCGACGAAGGGGGAAACATCCGGGAAAGTATCCCCGGCGTTTCGCGTTTTCGGACAGGTGATCCGGAGGGGGAAAGTTGTGTGTTCTCTATGCTAGGGATGTGTGGCGGACGAACGGGTTGCGTAACCAGATTCGTCTCGTCGTTGTGAGCAACTTTCATGTACAAAGTTTTTCCATCCGAGCTACGGTTTATTTTATATTATTTTCTAAAGTTTAAATCATTTTCTAGAAATAACAGATTATTTCAAATCAAAATTGCTTTTATGACGTCATCATGACGTCAGCAGTCAACTGTGGACTTTGACTAGTCAACAGACCACTAGGTCCCACATGTCATAGGTTGTCTAATTAACTAACAGGTTAAGTAGATTAGTTAGTAGATTAATTAGGTTTAATTAGTTTAGTTAACAGAATTAATTAACTTAATTAATTAACTAATTAATTAGTTAATAATTTATTTACTTTAAATTCATTTTTTTTATAAAAATGTTCTGGGGCTGGGCCCCGGCTGTCATTGGGCCAGAGCCTTAGCGGTTGTCACGACCGGTTTTTCAATAAAATAATTATTGAGAGACCAATCCCTTTTACGGACCAGCGAGGAAGAATTCCTTCTCAGTGGTAGACAATATCTTGGTCACAGAAGAAAAATACCAGGAGTACTAAATATAATACAAGGTTGAGCAGATACTGCCCAACAATTTATTACATGCATGCCGATAAAACAAGACGGCGGGTAGGGTGGCAAACTACTAACTCACGATGATAACGGTGGTGGAAATATCACCGCGAAGCGAGTGATATGATTCCAGAAGACTACAGCTCATCGAGCGTCGGAGTGAGGCTCGAGAAGACTTATTGCGGGTGGCGGAAGCGTATACAAACAAGTGACCAATATCCGGGATCGCGCAGGACTGACTGGGACTCCTCTAGGCATCGGACGCGCTATCAAACTCTTCATCCAAGAGATCGCCTTCGTTAACATCTGGCCAAATCAACAAGCCAGGTGAGTACTATGAAAGTACTCGCAAGACAGTTCGGACATAAGATATAACAAATGCAAACATGAAGCATATGAACAAGTTAACCCGTGCGTTCAGACATAGAGATAATAAATACTGGGTGCCAAGCGAGGGTCTGAATGACGCCTCGAGCGGAAACTGCAGAATATTAATACTGGTGCCAAACGAGTGTCTGAAAGACTCCTCGAGCGGAAAATGCGGAATAATAATACAGGTGCCAAACGAGTGTCTGAAAGACTCCTCGAGCGGAAAATGCGGAATAATAATGCGGGTGCCAAACGAGTGTCTGAAAGACTCCTCGACAGGAAAATGCAGAATAATAATGCCACAGTCTTGCGTCGAGGCGACACCACATAAAGGGCTTGCAACAGAAAATAAAGATAGTGCATGCCACAGTCGGACGTCTGTGCGACATCACATAAAGGGCTTATATTTAAAGTAAGAAACAAGTACACGCCACAATCGGACATCTGCGCGACGTCACATAAAGGGCTTATATCACAGCTCAATAATACAATCGTTCGGGAACATAAATTATCACAAGCATGCGACAAATATAAAGTTAGTCCATCCACAGGAATAACAATAAAACTGGATTTACCACTTGAGCTTGTTCACCGGGGACAAGTTTTCCACACGGATAGATATGGATATAATGTTTACACTACTTGATCATGGATACGATGATTTGGAAAGAATTGACTCTGCAGAGTTTGTACTTAACCACAGCCAACGGATTTCAGTAGTCACGGGGACTAGTTCCGTCTACGGTGTTTTGGAAGAAACACGTCTAACCAGTACACACCCAATTCAACCATCCGAAGCCAGGGATCACCCTCGGCAACATTCAAGAAAAACCTTGAGACGGGGAGGCTACAACCTCGCGTAGCATGGGATCAAATTTCTATACGCGCGCTCTAAGGGGGTGTCCCCCCTCTCGGTCCCAACCGAAAACACCCATGCCCCCTGACCGGATGACTGGCTTTAATCCTGGGCCAAGGTACCATCATCCCGGCCTCTCTGTTTGGTGTGTACACGGAAAGAGGTTACCAACTTACTAAACCGCATCCTGGCAATGAGACATGTGGTAGCACGAAAAGGGGAAAGAACGGTAACGTGGCTCCAACCACGTTAACGTTGGAGGAAGTCGGATGACGCAAGGCTGGTATGCTACAACAGTACCACCTTGCTGCCCTTCATGTCACCACATGATTTGGCCATCTCTCATCAGAGATCATCGCAACTTTGGAACATGCGGGAAAAGAACGATAACGTGGCTCCAACCACGTTAACGTCGGAGAAAGTCGGATGACGCAAGGCTAGTATGCTACAACAGTACCACCTTGCTGCCCTTCATGTCACCACATGATTAGGCCATCTCTCATCAGAGATCATCGCGACTTTGGAACAACCAGGTCGTTGCCTTACAAGCAACGAGGTATTTACCGACACTCATATGCCACGCACAAACTTTCACGCGAACATGCAAAACACCTGTCATATCAAATGTTCAAAACATGCTTGCCTGGTTCGGAGAAGTCGGAGTCTAGCTCGGCGAAGTTCGCGGCTCCTTCACCTCTTCCGGAACCTACGGCAATCACGAAACGGGTACTAACGTGAAAACCAACACTTGCACAGAAACTTTTCCAAATAATTTTCAAATAAATCCCATAAAAACTAGACAAAATTTGAAGATTGTCAGAAAAAGAATCACTCAAAAATTCCTTTTTATTAAAAAGTTATAAAGGTTTCTGCCCAGGGACTTATCTGTAATGAAACAGAAAAGTTCCAGGGTTTTAACTGAGAAAACAGAAAACGCTTCGGTTGGGAATGTTGGGAAACGTAGTAATTTCAAAAATTTCCTACGCACACGCAAGATCATGGTGATGCATAGCAACGAGAGGGGAGAGTGTTGTCCACGTACCCTCGTAGACCGACAGCGGAAGCGTTATTACAACGCGGTTGATGTAGTCGAACGTCTTCACGATCCGACCGATCAAGTACCGAACGTACGGCACCTCCGAAGTTCTACACACGTTCAGCTCGATGATGTCCCTCGAACTCCGATCCAGCCGAGTGTTGAGGGAGAGTTTCGTCAGCACGACGGCGTGGTGACGATGATGATGTTCCACCGACGCAGGGCTTCGCCTAAGCTTCGCGACGGTATTATCGAGGTGTAATCTGGTGGAGGGGGGCACCGCACACGGCTAAAATATCGTATATCAAGTGTGTTCTTAGGTGCCCCCCTGCCCCCGTATATAAAGGAGCAAGGGGAGGCCGGCTGCCTATGGTGCGCGCCAAGGAGAGGGGGGGAGTCCTCCTCCTAGTAGGAGTAGGACTCCCCTTTCCTAGTCCTACTAGGAAAAGAAGGGGGGAAGGAAAGAGAGGGAGAGGGAGAGGGAAAGGGGGCTGCGCCCCCCTCTCCTAGTCCAACTAGGACTCCTTGGGAGGGGGCGCACCACCTCATGGCTGCTGCCCTCTTTCTCCCCTCAAGGCCCACTAAGGCCCAATACTTCCCCGGGGGGTTCCGGTAACCCTCCGGCACTCCGGTTTAATCCGAAACTTCTCCGGAACACTTCCGGTGTCCGAATATAGTCGTCCAATATATCAATCTTTACGTCTCGACCATTTCGAGACTCCTCGTCATGTCCGTGATCACATCCGGGACTCCGAACAACCTTCGGTACATCAAATCACATAAACTCATAATATAACTGTCATCGTAACTTTAAGCGTGCGGACCCTTTGGGTTCGAGAACAATGTAGACATGACCGAGACACCTCTCCGGTCAATAACCAATAGCGGTACCTGGATGCCCATATTGGCTCCCACATATTCTACGAAGATCTTTATCGGTCAGACCGCATAACAACATACGTTGTTCCCTTTGTCATCGGTATGTTACTTGCCCGAGATTCGATCGTCGGTATCTCGATACCTAGTTCAATCTCGTTACCGGTAAGTCTCTTTACTCGTTCCGTAATACATCATCCCGCAACTAACTTATTAGTCACAATGCTTGCAAGGCTTATAGTGATGTGCATTACCGAGTGGGCCCAGAGATACCTCTCCGACAATCGGAGTGACAAATCCTATTCTCGAAATACGCCAACCCAACAAGTACCTTTGGAGACACCTGTAGAGCACCTTTATAATCACCCAGTTACGTTGTGATGTTTGGTAGCACACAAAGTGTTCCTCCGGTAAACGGGAGTTGCATAATCTCATAGTCATAGGAACATGTATAAGTCATGAAGAAAGCAATAGCAACATACTAAACGATCGGGTGCTAAGCTAACGTAATGGGTCATGTCAATCACGTCATTCTCCTAATGAGGTGATCTCGTTAATCAAATGACAACTTATGTCTATGGCTAGGAAACATAACCATCTTTGATTAATGAGCTAGTCAAGTAGAGGCATACTAGTGACACTCTGTTTGTCTATATGTTCACACATGTATTATGTTTCCGGTTAATACAATTCTAGCATGAATAATAAACATTTATCATGATACAAGGAAATAAATAATACTTTATTATTGCCTCTAGGGCATATTTCCTTCAGGGAATGCGTAAGCGCAAAGGAGAAAACGTATTTGCCCGAAGGCGCCAACAGAAAACGGTTCGAAGGAGAATAGAATAGAGGCTGACAGGCGGGGTCCACCTGTCAGGTTTAAAAAGCTCGCCGGCGCCCGAAGACTGCGGTGGACGCCGGCGTCGAACCACGGCGAGTTAGGAGAAACGGAGGGTACCAAGAGCTTCAGCGTCTTCTTCCGCGTCGGTGGGTGGTGGACTCGTCCAACGGGGAGCACCACGTCGACGGCGACACTATCTCCGGCGGACGGCGGCTCGGGTGAGGATGGGGAACTCCGGTGGAGGGCTGCAAACTACGAATTGAGGCGCGGGTCAGAACGAGGGATGCAAGGTGAAGCTACTGGCAAGAGAATGGAGGCGGAGGAGCGCACACGGGGGCGAATCGGGCTGGATCCCGTGGCGGGTCGCGGCGGCCGGAGTCGAGGAAGGAGACCTCCTCGGGGCTCTACCAGTGGCTAGGCTTGCTCTAGGGGGAGTGCAGGGGTGGTGGGTGCTCGAGTTGAAGCTCGGGGCCTCTATTTATAGGCAGATCGACGGGGTGGCCGTGAACGGAGAATCTCCGGCGAGCGATTACGGCGGAGCAATGGATTGGCAGGTGGTTTGAGCGGCCAGGTAGCGTCAGTGGAGGTTACTGGAGTCGTTTCACAGCTAAACGGAGATGGCCTTGGCGTAATGGCGTCAGTCCACGGTGAGGTGACCGCACGGGCTCAACGGCGGCAGAGAGCGCGCTCCGCGCCCTGCGGTTCACGACGAGAGCGGCAGCGCATTCGGGGGAGTGGAAGGCCACGCGGCGAGCTCCGGTGGTTTGGGCGGCGCTGGGTGGCGTCGTCGGCGCCGTGTCTCCCGCTGGCGTCCGCAAAGCCGCCGCCGGCGTCGGTCACGGGGCAGCGCACCTTCTGCTGCTCGTCGCCGACGCCCGCAAGGCGCCAGGCGTTCGTGCGGTGCAGGAACAAGAGGGCGGGGACGAGGAGCAAGGCGACGCGGTGGTACTGGCGAGATCGATGTCCTTCTCTGAAGAAAACGACAGCAAGCCACTGACTGAATCTCTGAATTTTTCTGAACTTGATACAGACAGTGCACTGCAGGTGTTCGACAGGAGGATTTTGCAATGAGATAAATTTTTCTGGAGCTGTAACTTGGTGAGGTGACCACTCAATGCACCCAGAGGCTTCCTGATTTTACTTGGAATTTTTGGAGAAGGTTTTGAATGAATTTCACCAAATTTGACAAATCGGGTCCAAACTTGCAGCAGGTGTAGTTTGAAAATTTTGAACTGAAGACCAGTGGATCTTCATGGTTCTTGGTTGAGGGTTCAAAGGACTAGGAGGGGAAAAAGGTTTGGGGGCAAAAATCAAGACAGAAAGTGGAGTTCCTTTGCAAATCTCCAAGTGCTAGGAAAGAAGGCAGAAATTTATTTGAATAGAATATAAATGGAAATAATCACATGGGGAGGTTCAACTTGCTGGATTTGATGCAAATCATGATCCAAAGGTGAGGAAAGGGTTAGGAGAGGGGATTTGCACTAAGGCCATGGCAAGAAGGAATTGTTGAAAGTGGCAAAGGATTTTCCAAAAGCCATAGTGCAAATTTCAAGGAGATTTTCAAAAGTCATTTCCCAAGTGAAAATATTTTGTCTTGAGTCCAAGTGAAAAGCAAGAACCTCCAAGACCAAAGACAGATCTTGGTTGAATCCAAATAAAACTTTTGCCATAAAGAAAAATATTTGAGAGTGAGAGTTCTCTTGAAGAAAAATTTAAATCACTCCCCTCAAGTCAAATAAAAATCTTTAAAAAAAATCCAAATAAAAAAAACTTGGGTGTCACAACACCTACCCCCTTAGGAAAAATCTCGTCCTCGAGATTTCTGCTGACCCTCAAATAGATATGGATGTTCTGCCCGAAGGAAATCTTCCCTTTCCCATGTAGCTTCATCCTCAGTGTGGTTGCTCCACTGAACCCTGAAAAACTTTGTCATTTTCTGACGGGTCCTCCGTTCAGACTCTTCTAAAATCTTTACTGGTCTTTCTCTGTAGGTGAGATCTGGTTGCATATCAATGTCCTCATGAGGTACATGTTTTTCTGGGTTGCTCACACATTTTCTTAACTGTGAGACGTGGAACACGTCATGGACGTCTGACAGCTCCTTGGGTAGGTCTAGTTGGTAGGCTACCGTGCCTCTTCGTGCCTTTACACAAAATGGTCCAATGAATCTTGGGGCTAGCTTCCCCTTTATTTTGAACTGTTGCAGACCCCTCATAGGAGATACTCGGAGGTATACGGAATCACCGGGTTCAAAGCTGACCTCACGGTGCTTCTGATCATAGTAGCTCTTTTGGCGGCTCTGTGCTGTCTTGAGTCTGTCCCGGATTTGTTTAACTTTCTCCTCGGCCTCTTTAAGCATGTCTGGGCCGAAGATACGGCTGTCACCTGTTTCTGACCAATTCAGTGGGGTACGACACCTCCGTCCGTACAATGCTTCAAAGGGTGCCATTTGCAAGCTGGCTTGGTAACTGTTGTTGTAAGCAAATTCGGCATACGGCAAACTCTCTTCCCAACTGGATCCATAGGTGAGCACACAGGCTCTTAGCATATCCTCTAGGATCTGGTTCACACGTTCCGTCTGTCCATTAGTCTGAGGGTGGTATGCTGTACTGAAGGCTAGTTGCGTGCCCAAAGCTTGTTGTAGGTGATCCCAAAATTTGGAGACGAATTGGGTGCCTCGGTCTGATATTATAGTCTTTGGGACTCCGTGCAAGCAAACTATACGAGAGAGATAAAGCTTTGCCAGTCTTTGTGTGGAGTAGGTAGTCTTCACGGGAATGAAATGAGCAACCTTGGTTAGTCGGTCTATGATAACCCATATGGCGTCATTCCCACGTTGTGATCGGGGTAATCCGACGATGAAATCCATTCCTATTTCATCCCATTTCCACTCCGGTATTCTGTTTGGTTGGAGTAGCCCTGCTGGCTTTTGATGCTCGGCCTTGATGCGCTGACATGAATCGCAACAAGCAATAAATGTGGCTATATCTCTTTTCATACCGTGCCACCAAAACTTTCCTGAATGTCCTTGTACATTTTGGTTCCTCCAGGATGAATCGAGTATGGAGCGGTGTGGCTTTCCGTCAAGATCTGTTGCTTGAGTTCCTCAATGTTAGGCACGCAAAGTCTGTCTCGGTACCATAATGTTCCTTCACTGTCGGTGACGAACTCGGAAGTCTTACGAAGATTCATTTTCTTCTTTATGCCTTCGATGCTGGGATGTCCCTGTTGAGCCTTCTTAATTTGTTCCACCAGGGTGGGTTGTATCTCCAGGTTCGATACGGTGCCCTCAGAGACTAACATCATGTTGAGCCTAGCGAACTCTCGCTGAAACTCAGGCCTCAAGTTTTGCGGACCGTCATTGTCCGTGCTGGGGTTTCGACTAAGGGCATCGGCCACTACATTTGCTTTCCCTGGGTGGTAGTGAATGCCGACGTCATAGTCTTTGACCAGTTCCAACCAGCGTCGTTGGCGTAAATTCAGCTCTGGCTGTGTGAAAATATATTTGAGGCTCTCATGGTCCGTATATATTTCACAGCGATTTCCCAACAGGAAGTGCCTCCACTCCTTGAGTGCATGTATGACTGCTGCTAGCTCCAAGTCATGTGTTGGGTAATTTTCCTCATGTTTTCGCAGCTGCCTGGAGGCATATGCGACAACCTTGCCATCCTGCATTAGTACGCATCCGAGTCCTTTCCGGGATGCGTCACAATACACCTCAAAGCTCTTGTGTATGTCTGGCACAGTTAAGACCGGTGCGGTTGTCAGCTTCTTCTTGAGTTCTTGGAAGCTCTGCTCGCATGCTTCCGTCCATACAAATTTCTTGTCCTTCTTGAGTAACTGTGTTATAGGTTTTGCCACAGTGGAGAAACCTTCAATAAATCTTCTGTAATATCCGGCCATTCCCAGGAAACTCCGCACATCAGTAACATTGGCGGGTGGCTTCCAGTCCAGTATGGCCTTGACTTTTTCTGGGTCTACGGCCACGCCTTCTTGGTTCAGTATATGGCCCAAGAAGCCAACTTGTCTTAGCCAAAATTCGCACTTGCTAAATTTGGCGTACAACTGATGTTTCCTCAATTCTCCCAAAACAATTCTGAGGTGCTCAGCATGCTCTTCTGGTGTCCTCGAGTAAACCAGAATGTCGTCAATGAATACCACCACAAATTTGTCCATGAATTTCATGAACACTTTGTTCATGAGGTGGACGAAATATGCGGGGGCGTTCGTTAGTCCAAAAGGCATCACTGTGAACTCGTATAACCCATATCTGGAAGTGAATGCTGTCTTGGGGATATCTTCTGTCCGTACCTTCAGTTGGTGATATCCCGATCACAAATCAATTTTTGAGAATACCTTGGCTTGTGCGAGCTGGTCAAACAAATCATTGATCCGTGGCATCGGATATTTGTTTTTGATGGTGACCATATTGAGGGCTCGATAGTCTATGCACAGCCTCAGTGTCCCATCTTTCTTTTTGGCGAACAACACAGGCGAACCCCAAGGTGAGGAGCTGGCTCGAATAAATCCTTTGTCCAACAATTCCTTTATCTGCTTCTTCAACTCCACCAATTCTGAGGGTGCCATTCTATACGGCTTCTTATAGATGGGAGCGGTGCCAGGTGCTAGTTCGATGCTGAATTCGATCTCTCGGTCTGGTGGCATGCCTGGTAGTTCTTCAGGGAACACATCAGGAAACTCGCATACCACTGGAACCTTTCTCAGTTCTGCAATGTCCATTTTGTTCAGCTTTGGCTGCTGTGATCGTGGCCTTTCTTGAGCGGAAACTCTTATTGTCTTGCCGTGATGGTGAGTGAGAATCACTGTCCGATTGAAGCAGTCAATGAATCCTTTGTTGGTGGTCAACCAGTCCATCCCTAAAATGACATCCAGTCCTTTACTTTCCAACACGATGAGATTCGCGTGGAATTGTAGTCCTTCGAACTCAATGACCACTCCTTGGCAGTAACCTTGAGCGATTTGCTTATTTCCGGGGGACTTGATGATCATAGATTTTTCCAAGGGAGTATCGGAAAACCGTGTTGCGAAACAAAACTCTTCGAAACGAACGAATGGGAAGCTCCAGAATCAAACAAAACCGTGGCAGGTACTGTGTTGACAGGGAACGTACCGAGCACGATGTCTGGGGCATTCTGCGCTTCTTCCCTGGTCACATGGTTCAGGTGACCCTTCCTGTGGTTGTTGCTGGGGTTGAAGTTGTTGCGCTTGGGGGCTGGATTGTTTCCACCATTGTTCGGCTTGGGTGCCGAGTCTCTTGGCTTCGGGCACTGTTTAGCATAATGCCCTTGTTGACCACAAGCATAGCAGGTGACCCCTGGACGGTATGTGAACTCCTTGTCCCTGGCATGAAACTGTCTGACAGGCCTTGGCTCAGTAGTCGTGGATCTCCTTGCGTCTGTCCTTGGGACCTCAGTCTTGCCTCGGTTGCTGCGGGCAAGAGTCGTCTTGTCCCTCTTCCGCTTACGGATATCTTCCAGACTACGGCGCTCATTCTCCAAGGTGATGGCCTTGTCCACCAGCGTCTTAAAATCCGGAAAGGTGTGCACAATCAGTTGGCATCTCAGTGCTGGTGCCAGGCCGTCCAGGAATTTTTCCATCTTCTTGCTTTCTGTCATGTGCTCGTCGTAGGCATAACGAGACAGCTGGGTGAACTGACCGTTGTATTCTGTGACTGACATGCCTCTCTGCTTCAGGTCATCGAACTCTCTCTTCTTGATCTTTAGGATGCTTCTGGGGATGTGTGCCCCACGGAAGCCTTCCTTGAACTCTTCCCAGGTGATGTTGTGTTCCCTGGGATGCATGTGTAGGAAGTTTTCCCACCATGCTGCGGCTGCTCCAGTAAGGTAGTGTGGTGCATAAAGCACCTTCTCATGATCTGAGCACTGAGCAATAATCAGTTTCCTTTCAATCTCACGAAGCCAATCATCGGCTTCCAGCGGCCTATCGGTGTGAGCAAAAGTTGAGGGGCGAGTCTTCTGTAACTCGGATAACTTGGAATGTGGTTGATAGGGTTCACGGTGGTTTCCCATATTGATGACATGGTTCATCATCTCTTGGTGCTGTTGCTGGCTTTGCTCGAAGAGACGGCATACTTGAGACAGTGCTGCTTCGCTGTCTTGTTGGCTGGACTGACCCTGAGTGAAATTGTTGCTGGTCTGTGTCCCGTAAACCTCTTCTGGCGGATTGGGCATGGAGCGAGTCCACGGACGAGACATTTTTCCAGTCTGGGGTATTATTTGCAAAACCCATGAGAAAAACTGTGTAGCACAAGAAAAATCTCGCAAAGGCAAAAATCAAAAGGCTTCAAGGTTTTCAAAGAAACACAAATGATTTTTATGGAGAAGAAGTGCTTAACATAAATCTTACATGCAAAAAGCAAACACAAGATACAGCACTCAGGATGCGCGTACACAATCCTGACATGTTATTAAAACTAGCGTACTACTCCGGAAGGCAGCAAACACACCAATACAAACTATCATACAGGAATAAACAGCACATCATACAGGCAGACATAACACGCGGCTACTCGGTGCTCTCAGTCGGAGATGGTGAAGATCTCCTTCCCCTTGCCGATGGCAAGGCTCAGCGGTCCAGGAGAGTCAACCTCCACCTCCTCTCTAGCTGGCTCCTGGCACGTGACGCTGCGTTGCGGTGATGGTGCGGGGGCGACTGGTGGTAGAGCGTGTGCGGCAGGTGGTGCGGCTCTGACTGGAGTAGGAGCGATGACTCGGTCGAACTCCTCAGTGGTAGGCAGACGGCGAGCAGTGGCCAAAATGGCCGGTGCATAAGAGGCTGAAGACGAGACGAATGTCAGGGGCGGCGCCGTGTTGAGAAGCTCCTTCCTGCTGGCAGGACCGCCCCGGACTAAGTCCATGCGGGCAGCCACAAGATCATCTACGAGGTTGTCGAAAGACTCCTCCAGAGCCTTGAGATACTCCACAACCATCTCGATGGCTTCATCTCGCTCTCCCCGATGGCAGGCAAACGCATAGTGGCTGGTGTAAGGCACATGGCATGGGAGGTAGCGGTAGCGACGAGTCTTCATCGTAGGAAGGATGTCCCGAAGGCGAGCTATCGCCTCACGGGCAGCCATCTGCATGGCATGCCTCTCCGTAGGCATGGCCCTTCCCACAAAACGGAAGTGGCGAGCAGCAGAACGTCCTCCCTTGAACTGCACCACAGCTTGGTGCATAGACACGTCGTCACTGAGCTTGTGCTGATAGAGTGTGAACTCCGGGCGAGCTGCTGGCCCGATCGCGAGCTTGGTGATGGAGACGAGGAGCTTGACAAACCCCTCGGGCACGTTGGTGAACACTCGATTCTCACAGCTGCTGCCAGCCATCTACAAAAGTAGGCAAAAATTCTGAGTAGTCATGTCATAAATTTATGATGACCAACAGAAAATAGCTACAATTGCAAAATGCTGAAAAAGCACAAAAGACGCTAATAACCGATTAGCGATCGCACCTAGTGGCTTCCTACAGTCAGCCTGGCTCTGATACCAAGCTTGTCACGACCGTTTTTCAATAAAATAATTATTGAGAGACCAATCCCTTTTACGAACCAGCGAGGAAGAATTCCTTCTCACTGGTAGACAATATCTTGGTGACAGAAGAAAAATACCAAGAGTACTAAATATAATACAAGGTTGAGCAGAGACTGCCCAACAATTTATTACATGCATGCCGATAAAACAAGACGGCGGGTAGGGTGGCAAACTACTAACTCACGATGATAACGGTGGTGGAAATATCACCGCGAAGCGAGTGATATGATTCCAGAAGACTACAGCTCATCGAGCGTCGGAGTGAGGCTCGAGAAGACTTATTGCGGGTGGCGGAAGCGTATACAAACAAGTGACCAATATCCGGGATCGCGCAGGACTGACTGGGACTCCTCTAGGCATCGGACGCGCTATCAAACTCTTCATCCAAGAGATCGCCTTCGTCAACATCTGGCCAAATCAACAAGCCAGGTGAGTACTATGAAAGTACTCGCAAGACAGTTCGGACATAAGATATAACAAATGCAAACATGAAGCATATGAACAAGTTAACCTGTGCGTTCAGACATAGAGATAATAAATACTGGGTGCCAAGCGAGGGTCTGAATGACGCCTCGAGCGGAAACTGCAGAATATTAATACTGGTGCCAAACGAGTGTCTGAAAGACTCCTCGAGCGGAAAATGCGGAATAATAATACAGGTGCCAAACGAGTGTCTGAAAGACTCCTCGAGCGGAAAATGCGGAATAATAATGCGGGTGCCAAACGAGTGTCTGAAAGACTCCTCGAGAGGAAAATGCAGAATAATAATGCCACAGTCGGGCGTCGAGGCGACACCACATAAAGGGCTTGCAACAGAAAATAAAGATAGTGCATGCCACAGTCGGACGTCTGTGCGACATCACATAAAGGGCTTATATTTAAAGTAAGAAACAAGTACACGCCACAGTCGGACGTCTGCGCGACGTCACATAAAGGGCTTATATCACAGCTCAATAATACAATCGTTCGGGAACATAAATTATCACAAGCATGCGACAAATATAAAGTTAGTCCATCCACAGGAATAACAATAAAACTGGATTTACCACTTGAGCTTGTTCACCGGGGACAAGTTTTCCACACGGATAGATATGGATATAATGTTTACACTACTTGATCATGGATACGATGATTTGGAAAGAATTGACTCTGCAGAGTTTGTACTTAACCACAGCCAACGGATTTCAGTAGTCACGGGGACTAGTTCCGTCTACGGTGTTTTGGAAGAAACACGTCTAACCAGTACACACCCAATTCAACCATCCGAAGCCAGGGATCACCCTCGGCAACATTCAAGAAAAACCTTGAGACGGGGAGGCTACAACCTCGCGTAGCATGGGATCAAATTTCTATACGCGCGCTCTAAGGGGGTGCCCCCCCTCTCGGTCCCAACCGGAAACACCCATGCCCCCTGACCGGATGACTGGCTTTAATCCTGGGCCAAGGTACCATCATCCCGGCCTCTCTGTTTGGTGTGTACACGGAAAGAGGTTACCAACTTACTAAACCGCATCCTGGCAATGAGACATGTGGTAGCACGGAAAGGGGAAAGAACGGTAACGTGGCTCCAACCATGTTAACGTTGGAGGAAGTCGGATGACGCAAGGCTGGTATGCTACAACAGTACCACCTTGCTGCCCTTCATGTCACCACATGATTTGGCCATCTCTCATCAGAGATCATCGCAACTTTGGAACATGCGGGAAAAGAATGATAACGTGGCTCCAACCACGTTAACGTCAGAGAAAGTCGGATGACGCAAGGCTCGTATGCTACAACAGTACCACCTTGCTGCCCTTCATGTCACCACATGATTAGGCCATCTCTCATCAGAGATCGTCGCGACTTTGGAACAACTGGGTCGTTGCCTTACAAGCAACGAGGTATTTACCGACACTCATATGCCACGCACAAACTTTCACCCGAACATGCAAAACACCTGTCATATCAAATGTTCAAAACATGCTTGCCTGGTTCGGAGAAGTCGGAGTCTAGCTCGGCGAAGTTCGCGGCTCCTTCACCTCTTCCGGAACCTACGGCAATCCCGAAACGGGTACTAACGTGAAAACCAACACTTGTACAGAAAATTTTCCTAATAATTTTCAAATAAATCCCATAAAAAACTAGACAAAATTTGAAGATTGTCAGAAAAAGAATCACTCAAAAATTCCTTTTTATTAAAAAGTTATAAAGGTTTCTGCCCAGGGACTTATCTGTAATGAAACAGAAAAGTTCCAGGGTTTTAACTGAGAAAACAGAAAACGCTTCGGTTGGGAATGCGTAAGCGCAAAGGAGAAAACGTATTTGCCCGAAGGCGCCAACAGAAAACGGTTCGAAGGAGAATAGAATAGAGGCTGACAGGCGGGGTCCACCTGTCAGGTTTAAAAAGCTCGCCGGCGCCCGAAGACTGCGGTGGACGCCGGCGTCGAACCACGGCGAGTTAGGAGAAACGGAGGGTACCAAGAGCTTCAGCGTCTTCTTCCGCGTCGGTGGGTGGTGGACTCGTCCAACGGGGAGCACCACGTCGACGGCGACACTATCTCCGGCGGACGGCGGCTCGGGTGAGGATGGGGAACTCCGGTGGAGGGCTGCAAACTACGAATTGAGGCGCGGGTCAGAACGAGGGATGCAAGGTGAAGCTACTGGCAAGAGAATGGAGGCGGAGGAGCGCACACGGGGGCGAATCGGGCTGGATCCCGTGGCGGGTCGCGGCGGCCGGAGTCGAGGAAGGAGACCTCCTCGGGGCTCTACCAGTGGCTAGGCTTGCTCTAGGGGGAGTGCAGGGGTGGTGGGTGCTCGAGTTGAAGCTCGGGGCCTCTATTTATAGGCAGATCGACGGGGTGGCCGTGAACGGAGAATCTCCGGCGAGCGATTACGGCGGAGCAGTGGATTGGCAGGTGGTTTGAGCGGCCAGGTAGCGTCAGTGGAGATTACTGGAGTCGTTTCACAGCTAAACGGAGATGGCCTTGGCGTAATGGCGTCAGTCCACGGTGAGGTGACCGCACGGGCTCAACGGCGGCAGAGAGCGCGCTCCGCGCCCTGCGGTTCACGACGAGAGCGGCAGCGCGTTCGGGGGAGTGGAAGGCCACGCGGCGAGCTCCGGTGGTTTGGGCGGCGCTGGGTGGCGTCGTCGGCGCCGTGTCTCCCGCTGGCGTCCGCAAAGCCGCCGCCGGCGTCGGTCACGGGGCGGCGCACCTTCTGCTGCTCGTCGCCGACGCCCGCAAGGCGCCAGGCGTTCGTGTGGTGCAGGAACAAGAGGGCGGGGACGAGGAGCAAGGCGACGCGGTGGTACTGGCGAGATCGATGTTCTTCTCTGAAGAAAACGACAGCAAGCCACTGACTGAATCTCTGAATTTTTCTGAACTTGATACAGACAGTGCACTGCAGGTGTTCGACAGGAGGATTTTGCAATGAGATAAATTTTTCTGGAGCTGTAACTTGGTGAGGTGACCACTCAATGCACCCAGAGGCTTCCTGATTTTACTTGGAATTTTTGGAGAAGGTTTTGAATGAATTTCACCAAATTTGACAAATCTGGTCCAAACTTGCAGCAGGTGTAGTTTGAAAATTTTGAACTGAAGACCAGTGGATCTTCATGGTTCTTGGTTGAGGGTTCAAAGGACTAGAAGGGGAAAAAGGTTTGGGGGCAAAAATCAAGACAGAAAGTGGAGTTCCTTTGCAAATCTCCAAGTGCTAGGAAAGAAGGCAGAAATTTATTTGAATAGAATATAAATGGAAATAATCACATGGGGAGGTTCAACTTGCTGGATTTGATGCAAATCATGATCCAAAGGTGAGGAAAGGGTTAGGAGAGGGGATTTGCACTAAGGCCATGGCAAGAAGGAATTGTTGAAAGTGGCAAAGGATTTTCCAAAAGCCATAGTGCAAATTTCAAGGAGATTTTCAAAAGTCATTTCCCAAGTGAAAATATTTTGTCTTGAGTCCAAGTGAAAAGCAAGAACCTCCAAGACCAAAGACAGATCTTGGTTGAATCCAAATAAAACTTTTGCCATAAAGAAAAATATTTGAGAGTGAGAGTTCTCTTGAAGAAAAATTTAAATCACTCCCCTCAAGTCAAATAAAAATCTTTAAAAAAATCCAAATAAAAAAAACTTGGGTGTCACAGCGGTTCGGGCTAACGGGCGCCTGGAGCGGGCGCTGGGCACCCGCCCAGGTCGACAGGGGGGAAACGGCGATGGGCGCCGGTGGCCACCGCGACGAGCGGCAGCAGCAGCGCAGGGAGCCGGGGCTGCGCGCCGATGCGGCACAGCACCAGGACCGCCGCGGGATGGAAAAGGGGCGGCGGTTCAGGGAGCCGACGAGCGGCCAGTGGGGTGCGTGAGGCGGACGAGGCCGTGGGTGCCCGATGGGCGCGAGCGCCGGGCGCAGCGGGGGATGCTTGGCCGTTCGTTACCGTGGACGGGGGCGCGGGGCGGCGTGCGTACAGCGCGACCACGAAGGGGGAGATCAGGGGTGGAGCGGCTCGTGCTAGCACGCGGGGACGAACGGGAGGCGGCGCCGGACAGAGAGGGAAGAGAGGGAAGGCGGCCTCACGTTCGAGTAGAGACCGGGGGCGGCGAGGCTCGAGGGAGCCGTTGTGGAGGAGGACGGGGACGACGGCGGAGAGGAAGCAGGCCAGCGAGGGAGGTCCGGGTCGACGGCGAGGCGAGGCCACGGCTTCAGGCGGGCTTGCGCGAGGGAGAGGAGGGGCGAGAGGGCAATGGCGACGGCAGGCGACGTCGATCCAGAGCGGTGGCGATGCGGCGGGCTGCGACGACGCGGCGACGGGATCGGGGTCGCCCGATCTCGATCCAGTCGGGGAGAGAGGGAGGAGTGAGTGGGGGTCGTGGGGGGTTAGGGTTCCGGTGCCTGTGGGGATAGGATAAGGGAGTGGGGGCGTGCGGCCGGTTGGGCCAGCCAGGCGGCCCGGTGGGCCGAAGTCCAGTGGGGGAGGGTTGTCTCTTTTGTTTGTTTTTTTTATCTTTTACCTTTTTATTTATTTTCTTTTTCTGTTATAGTTTTGTATCCTATTATTTTAGTTTTAGTAAAATATATACTTTGTATATAAATTAGTATTTCAACTTAGTCCATACTCAAAAAGTCCAGTCCTCAATAAATTAGTTTGACATTTTATTAATTACAAAAGGTATTTAAATAATTGTTTTTGCTGCTGTTTTATTTATCTCATATTATTTAAACATTTTATAAAGGTGTGGTTTCTCCACCATAATTATCTATGCAATATTTGGTTCACTCCGAACATTTTAATTTTAATATTTGAAAACTTTTATTGTTTGCTTGATTTTGGATTTGAATTAGAATCGGTTTCGAACTAACGCGAGATTAGCAACAGTAATCGAAGTAACGTGGCATCATTAGCAGAGAATTACTGTAGCTTAAATATTCGGGCGTCACAACAGCCTATTTTCAGGCTCAAGCGGCACAACGTAAATGGATTAACAAAATATCATGTCTTCAACGAGAGGATGGCTCGGTCTGTTCGTCTGAAGAGGAGGATAAGATGGAAGTGCAAGCCTTTTATCAAAACCTGTATCAATCACAGGGTTTTGCGGATGTGAGCGATCTATTATCGCATGTGCCTGTTAAAGTTTATCAGGCCATGAATGATGATCTCGGTAAACCCTACACGGCCGAAGAAGTGAAGGTGGCACTATTTCAGATGGCGCCTTCCAAAGCCCCGGGTGTAGATGGTTTCAACGCGGGGTTTTATCAGCGACACTGGGACCTACTGGGCGCTGATGTTACACTTGCAGTGTTGGATTTTCTTAACGGAGGAGAGTTGCCAGCGGGGTTGAATGATACTTCCATCACCTTAATTCCCAAGGTACGCCATCCGCAGTCGATCTCACAATATCGCCCTATTGATTTGTGCCCGGTCTTGTACAAAATTGCGCCCAAGGCTATTACTAACCGGTTGAGAAGCTGGATGGATTCAGTTATCAGTGAAGAACAAAGTGCTTTCGTCCCGGGACGCCTCATTACAGATAACGTACTGGTTGCGTATGAGAGCATCCACACGATGAAAAGGAGGAGGAAGGGACAGAATTATTCGTGTGCGGTTAAGCTTGATATGATGAAGGCTTACGATCGCGTTGAGTGGCATTATCTTGAAGCAATATTGCAGCGGCTTGGCTTCAGCATGAGCTTTATTAGATTAATCATGAAGTGTGTCTCATCGGTATGATTTTCAGTTCGTTTCAATGGAGAGTTACTACCTTACTTCACACCAACGAGAGGGTTTCGGCAAGGTGACCCAGTTTCACCTTATTTATTCCTGCTGTGTGCAGAAGGATTTTCCTCATTGCTAAAATTTTACAATGGAGGAGTTGTTGATAGGGGGCTGCGAGTACAGATCTCCTTGGGTCACCCATCTACTGTTCGCGGACGATAGTCTTATTTTTATCAATGCAAACAGTTTGAGTGCTATCCATTTGAATGAAATTCTTCGAGTTTATGGTGATGCTTCGGGGCAAAGTGTTAACAGAGAGAAAAGTTCAATATATTTTAGCTCAAACTCGCCATCAGAACTAAGGCAATTATTGAAGGCTACCTTGCACATCCAGGTGGAGGCCTTCAGTGAAAAATATTTGGGCTTACCCACCGTTGTTGGACGGATCACAAGCGGTACTTTCGATCATGTCAGCGAAAGGGTGCATTCCAAGATCCAAGGCTGGTCAGAGAGGTTATTAGCTTGTGCGGGGCGTGATACTTTGTTGAAATCGGTAGCTCAAGCAATTCCTACCTTTCCTATGAGTACCTTTCTGCTTACTAAGAAAGTTTGTAAGAGTCTGACCTCACCCATGGCCAAGTACTTTTGGAGTCTTGACAAAAAGTCGTTGCATTGGGTGTCTTGGAAGTACTTGGCGACACCCAAGTGCAAGGGGGGTATGGGATACCGAGATCCCCACTTATTTAACCTTGCAATGCTTGGAAAACATGGATGGCGTTTTCTGACGAGCCCAAATTCCCTCTGCGCAAGAGTTTTGAAAGGAAGATATTTCCCCGACACTGAGTTTATGCAGGCCTCAGCGCCCAAGTCGGCTTCTGCCACTTGGAAGGCGATTATTGTGGGGAAGAAAGCTCTCAGCATCGGATTGATCAACCGTGTTGGAAATGGCAGTACGATCTCGATCTGGACTGCTAAATGTATTCCATGGACGATTAGCATGACACCTGTTTCACGACCACTGAACACTGACATTTTGCTAGTGTCCGAGCTTATTGATCCTCATACTTGGTCGTGGGGGCAGGATCTAGTCAGAAGTAACTTCACTTCCACAGATGATGCGGCCATTCTTAACATACCTATTCGGTCGGGCGGTGGCAATGATTTTCTTGCTTGGGCATTTGAAAAAACAGGCAATTACACTGTCAAATCAGCGTACCGATCTCTTGTGACTCAGAACGAGCATTTGGCTCTAGAGGAAGGGACGGCTACCGGAACTTCATTGAGTGATCAACAGTTGTGGAAAGCCTTGTGGAAGTTGAATGTTATCCCAAAAGTTAGAGTGTTTTGGTGGAGAGTGCTTCGAGGGATTCTGCCTGATGAAGCAACACTCAATCATCGACATATTACGGACGCTCGGCAGTGCAAAGTTTGTCGTGCAACAGACGAGGATCTGAAGCATGCATTATTACATTGCCCGCATGCTCAAAATTTCTGGGAAGAGGCATGTGCGTGGTTTGGTCTGCGCCTGCCCAACCTTCACTCGGAGTCATGGGCGCGTGACATTACGTGCTCCCCATGTTTCTCCTATGAGGACCGAGCAAAGATCATAACTATCATGTGGTCCATTTGGCATTCCAGGAATCGCATCAAGCATGGAGAAGAGGGTAGAGACCCGGTGTCTACTATGCGGGCTACAAAGGAGGCCATTGCGCTCCTTCATCTGCGGCGCAAAGAGGCACAAGTTTTGCCTGGATTTGGATGGCGTCCGCCTGATGAGGGCTTTGTCAAAATCAACACAGACGGCGGACTTAATCTTGAGGGGGGCCGAGGGGGTGCCGGTGGTGTTGCTCGATCTCCCTCGGCCTTGCTTTGTGCGTGGTGCAAACCTTATTCCGGGATCACAGATCCTCTCACTATGGAGGGTCTCTCCTTACGTGATGGTGTTCGTTTTGCTACTCTCCGAGGCTTCTCCCATGTGATAATGGAAGTAGACTGCTTGGAGTTGGTGACACTTTGGAACTCTCGCCACAATTCACGATCTATTGTGGCCTATTTATTAGATGAGATAGGAGAGCTTAGTACTTACATTACATCTTTCGATGTTCGCCATGTAAGTAGATCAGCTAATCTTCCAGCAGATCTATGTGCAAAGCGTGCTTGTGCACTTGATGTAACAGATAGTTGCATAGATGAAACTCCAAGCTTCCTGGTGACCAGCCTATTGGCTGACTCATCCATGAATGCTTTTCGATGAATAAAGCTCTCCAATTAGTATGAAAAAAAGAGTATGGCTCAAATTACACAGGAACTTAGAGGAATGACTCATAAAAGGAAGAAGATGAGCACTACAGGCCAAGGCGAAGGGACGAGCGCCCTACTTGGCCGGGCCAGGCGCGCGGGAAGCCACTGCCACGTTTCTTTTTAATCTTTTGGTTATACTTTCAAATATTCCAAATAAATATATTACAAAAATGTACTATCATACATTTTTCAAAATCTTAACTATCCATTGGAAAATATTAAATGTGTATATGAAAAAAGGTTTGCAACGTATACAAAAAATATATAGAAAAAAATAACAAGGTGTAGAGAAAAGGTAGATATAAAATAATAGATTTTTACAAATTTTAATGATTTATTTTAAAATAATAAACATGTATATAAAATATGTTCATGATATATACAAAATATGTATAATGTGCATGGAAAAAGTAGACATCCAAACATATGCCTTAAAAAATGTTAATCATCTATGTCGAAAATGTTAAAGGTGTACATAAAAATATTTCTGGTGTCGGCAAGGTGATCCCCTATCCCCGTTCTTGTTCTTGTTAGTTGCTGATGGTCTTTCTGCCCTGTTGAAAGATGGTGAGGAGAAAGGTGACTACACACCTCTGAAAATTTGCCGCAAAGCTCCGGCTGTGTCTCATTTGTTGTTCGCAGATGACACATTATTGTTCTTTAAAGCAGAAGAGTACCAAGCAGTGAAGGTTAAGGAAGTGCTTAATACATATGCACGAGCTACAGGGCAGCTCATCAACCCGGCCAAGTGCAGTGCACTTTTTGGGGCGGCTTGCCCAGCGGCTGTACAAGACAAGGTCCGGGCTACCCTTAATATTGAGGTAATCAACTTTGAAGAGAAGTATTTGAGACTTCCAACACCAGAAAAACGTATGACATGAGGTAAATTTCAGAATTTGCAATCACGGCTGTTGAAGAGGATCATTGCATGGGGTGATACCCTCTCTCTTGCTGGCAAGGAGATTATGATCAAAGCGGTCGCGCAAGCCATCCCCACTTATATTATGGGTGTATTTAAACTACTTATGTCTGTATGTGATGACCTCAACAGAATGGTTGGAATTTTTGATGGGGAGCGTCTGAGGGCAAGAGGAAAACTCACTGGTTGGCTTGGCCAAGAAAATTGGCGCACAAAACTCAGGGCGGATTGGGCTTCAAGGACTTCAGAGTTTTCAATCAAGCTCTACTCGTGAGACAAGCGTGGAGGTTGCTAACCAAGCCTAATAGTTTGTGTGCGCAGGTACTAAAGGCTCGCTACTATCTCGATGGCCGACTTGAAGACACGGTGTTCTTTGGAAATGCCTCCCCTACCTGGCAGGCTATCCAGCATGGCCGTGAGCTCCTGAAGAAGGGCCTCATCCGGCGTGCTGGCAATGGACAACACATCCGCATTTGGCGTGATCGCTGGGTGCCTCGGGAGCCATCGCGCCAACCCATCACACAGCAAGGCACCTGCCAGCTGAGGAGAGTAGCAGAACTTCTGGACGATGAAGGGTCCTGGCGCATGGACCTGCTTCGACGATATTTTCTCCAGGCGGACATTGACGCGATCACCAGCATCCGCACATCGCATCGCATCCTCAACGACATTATTGCATGGGAGCCAGAAAAGAACGGTATCTTCACCGTTCGGTCCGCTTACCGCTTCGCCATGGATGAGCGTGAACGTCCATTGGCTACCGCCACGAGCAGGGCACCGGATGGTCGTCGCGCCATCTGGAAGATCATATGGGGGTGCCCTGCTCCCCCTAAGGTACGCGTGTTTGCATGGAAAGTGGTGACCAACTCGTTGGCTAATGGGCCAACAAACTTTCTCGTCATCTTGAGCTTATTGACATATGTCTCCTTTGTGGTGTGGAACGAGAGGACAGGTTCCATGCGCTTTGCAGATGCCCACTAGTTACAGATTTGTGGCGTACCACGGAGGTGGATTGGCCCATCCCGAAGCTTGAAGCAATATGTAATAGTGGGCCGGAGTGGTTGTTTACTCTCCTGGACCCCCTGGATGATACGGCACGGATGGTGGTCCTCATGACCATGTGGCGATCCTGGCACGTCCGCAATGAGATAACGCATGGGAAGAGGCCACCACCCACAGAAGTCTCTCGCCGCTTTCTTCAAGGGTATATAAGCTCGCTGTTATGCATCCATCAATACCCACATGGCGATATGGAGAGGGGGAAGATGGTGCTGCATGTGATCCGGTCGGCTACAGCCCCGAGCGCCACCTCGCAACAGGAGCTGCGGTGGATTGCCCCAAGGCCAGGTTGGACGAAGCTAAACACCGATGGGAGCTATATCCCGTCGACAGGTGCTGCTGGAGGTGGCATGATTCTTAGAGATGAAGGAGGAGAGATCGTGTTTAGTGCATGCAGGGAAGTACGCACATGTGAGAACAGTCTTGAGGTGGAACTGCTTGTGTGCAGAGAGGGATTGGACCTGGCGGTGCATCGGACTAGCCTGTCCATTTTGGTGGAGCTGGATAGTGTTGAAGCGGTACATATGCTCACAACACATGTGGCGGATCGATCACAGCATCGTACTCTCGTGGAGGAGATACGGAGCCTAGCCATGTCAACGGAGAGGGAGATCTTGTTTAGTCATTGTAGACGTTCACAAAATAAAATTAGCCATGAGCTGGCCATGTATGGCCGAAGCACCCCACGCACCGCAGTGTGGTTGTACTCTGGGATGGACTTCGTTGTAAACCTTTGTACGGCTGAGAAGCCTCCTTGAGTAATGAAAAATTTCCTTTCCCCCACAAAAAAAAATATTCCTAGTGTATACAAAATATGTATAAGGCCCCGCTTGGATTATCGGTTTACCTCCGTAAAACATGGACTTGTAAGATAAAGCCGGGTGGATTTGTTTCAGGTGCTCGGCTCGCCGTTTTGGATCCGTAATCTTTACACTGGTTTTTCGTGCTACACTTGTATCCAGCCGGTATACGATACAGGCCTCAGTCCGTTGTTTCGCTTCCGGGCGGAAATCAATTGCGGTTGGTAAGATATACTTGTAAGCTAAATACATCTGTAGAATATTACATCGATTCCAAGTGCACCTAATGTGTAAGGAAAAAGTAGACATCCAAAAATATGCGTTTAAAAAAATGTTAATCATCTATGTCTAAAATGTTAAAGGTGTACATAAAAATGTTCCTAAAGTATGCGAAAAATGCAGAACGTGTATTTAAAAAATAGAACATAAAAGCATAATTTTTTTAAATGTAAATTCTGTATCAAAAATGTTAGTCATATGTTTAAATATGTTAAACATGTAAATTAAATTTTCTGACGCGTATAAAAAATGTACAATGTGTAAAAAAAGTATTTGAAAAAAAATCTAATCATCTATTTCAAAATCTTCAAATGTGCACAATATTTTTTTTACTGATGTATACGAAAAATGTAGAATGTGTATTAAATTTTCTAATATAAAACATAAATTTCAGAAAATGTTGATGGTGTATATAAAAATGTTCTTGAAAGATGAGAAGATAGAGTCATATGAATGGGTATTTCAAACGTTCTTGAAAGATGAGAAGATAGAGTCATATGAATGGGTATTTCAAACTTCTTGAAAGCAATGGATGGGGCAGCACCAAGGCTTATAGTAACTGATGAAGACCAAAGCATGAAGGTTACAATTGAACAGATAATGCCAAACAGTATCCATAGGTTATGCATGTGACACATAATGAGAAAGCTTCCAGAAAAGGTTGGCCCTCCATTGAGAGAGGATGAACATTTCTATAGTACAATTAACTCATTTGTATGGGGCTCTGAAAACCCAGCTGAATTTGAGGCAAAATGGTCTTCATTGATTTTTGAATTTGGGCTTGAGGAAAACATATGGTTTGCCAGGAGATACGAACTTCGTGAATCATGGATACCAGCCTACTTCAGAGGTGTGTTTTTGGGTGAGACTCTAAGAACCACTTCAAGGTCAGAGAGTGCTAACTCGTTTTTCAATTACTTTATTGGCTACAAACATGCTTTGGTGGAGTTTTGGATTAGGATTGGTACAGCCCTAGAAGAACAACGTCAGAATGAACTCAAGGCTGACCATGAGTGCCTCAATTCTATGCCTCCATTGATTACATCTTGGGAGATTGAAAAGCATGCTAGTCTGGTCTTCACCCATGAGGTTTTCAAATATTTTCAGAAGGAGGTGCGTGCAGCTAGAGATCATTGCTTGATTGAAAGCATATCACAGGAAGGTGATGTGAGAACCACGGTTATAGGTGGTGACCGCTCTTCGAAGTCTCGAGAAGTTCAATTCAACACAACATCCATGAGTGCTCATTGCTCTTGCATGTTATTTCAGACACGTGGAATTCCATGCCGACATATCATCGTTGTTTTGAGAGGTGCAAAGATGAATGAGCTACCTAGCCATTTTATTCTAGATAGGTGGAAGAAAACCGTTAACAGGAGGGTACTATATGATAGCTACGGCAACTTGCTTGAAGAGAATGAAAGTAGTTCCTTAGATCTGGCAAAGCGGAAAATGGTTTCTGAGATACACCAAGTAGTGGATGACACAGTTAGGTTGGCTGAACAATCTCCTGAAGAATTGGAAGCTTTAAGAAACATGCTCATTGACATGAAAAGAAATGTGTCTAAAAGGGTTGTTGCCAATAATCCTAGTAGGCAAGATGAGTTTGAGGCATATATTGGTTGTACTATGCCTAATCAAGTTGAAATTCATCCACCAACTGACGTCCATACAAAAGGGAGATGCAAAAGAATTAAGGGGCACTTAGACAAGGGTGGGCATCAAAATAAGAATGGAGAAGGGAAGCAAAATATGGATGGAGAGGGGAAGAAAAATGTTGCTGGACCGAAAAAGAAAGTGCCTAGAACATGCAAGAAGTGTAAGCAGGTTGGCTTCCATGATAGCCGTAATTACCCGAACAACAACTAAGAAAACTTCTGGTACTTTTCATACCCGTGCAATTATTTTTCCTTTCAGAAATGTATAGACACACACAAACTTATCTGATTTTTTTTGTCAAACTGCAGGTGTTGTTCAAGCTCGATCAATCTTCTCATTTTCTGAAATCTTATGATGCATTTCAGAACGACAAATTGGTGTTCAAGCTGATGTGCGAATTTTAGATGACCATTCTGCCTACATTTTGCTAGGAGATTATCATTGTATTTCTGGACATTTATGCCTGAATATTGTATTACTGAATATCATAGTTCTTCAGAATGTTTATGTCTGAATATTCATCAAAATGGCCATGGTGGAATTTCGTTCGTAGCTAGTGCCAGAATTTTGTGTATCATGGCATGTTGTTTGCTCCAGTTTATTGCATAGAAGTGATGTTGAAATCAGTGCGTGCTTATGTCCATGAATTAGCAAGGGCAATGTTGAGTGTTGTTGGTTTTATCAGACATGCCTTGTGGTAAACAGTACTGGTGGTACAAAGGCAATGCTGAGTGTTGTTAGTTTTATCAGTTGACTATAAACAGGGGTAATGCTGAGTGCTGTTGCTTTTATAACTAGTACATGCCTCACTTTTAACAGATGTTGTTGTGAGGCAGACAATAGACAGCCGGTCAATGCCGGTCAACTGTTGCGGAGGTCGCCGTGGCGCTGGGGCATCACGGCGGGGGTCGTCGGGTCGCCGATGCGTGGTGCTACCGCTGCCGCCACCAGCGCGTGTAGGCAGTGCTGGTTCGCGGTCGCGTAGGGCTCCAGCACGGCCTCCGAGTCGCCGTCGCTAGAGGAGCGGCGCCGCAGTCAGTCGCCGTCAAATCGCCGCCGCCGCCTCCAAGTCGCCCTCGCGCAATTCGTTTTCTCGGTCAAAATTCTTTTTCCTCCCGGCCCTCGCGTCGTCCCCTTGGGCGACTCGGGGGCGACTAGGGTTCCGCCGCCGCCGCCACCCCCCTCCACCCCCTTCCTCCCCCCTCACCGCTAAGACGACAGCCGGGAAGCCCGCGCGGACGCCGGTGAAGGTGGCGGCGGGGATCTCGGCGCTCCTCCCCCTCTTGGAGGCCCGTGGTTCCTGGGGCGGCGGCCCTTGCCGGAGAGGCAACGTCGTCGGGCGGCGGGCGGCGTTCACAGGGGGTGCTGGTCAGCGTGCCCGGCCGCGCGGGCGGCGGGTGGCTGGTGGAATCCGGCCACGGCGTGAAGCTTTCTTCGTCCGATCTGGAGGTGCGAAATCCCTATTTCCTGCTGCCTCTCTCTCGCCTCCGGTGTGGGCTAGCATTTTCTGGCTCCGGCGTTGGTGCGTGTTGGTAGTCAGCTAGGGAACCGGGGGAAACCTTGGCCGGTCCGGCCGGCCCGGCGGCGGCAACGCCCAAGGGCGCTGCTTTCCTCCATGGGGGTGCAGCCGAGGTTCCCTGCTCTCCATCCCGATCCCCCTGCCCAGGTGAAAACCTTTATCCTCGGCGGATTTGGCGGCGGCGGCGCCTTGCGCGTCGTGACCTTGCTGGAGCCGTCATCAAGGGTGCGGGGTTCGGTCGGGAGGTTATGCAGGCGAGGGATTGAGCTACCTCCTCTGCGTCGTGCGATTCCTTGAAGCTTGTCTCCAACTAGTCGGGCAAGGACTGTGGCGGAGCAGTCGGCGAGGTTTATCCCAAATCGATGTGGTCATCCTATGTCCACCTTGCGATGCGAGGGCGACATTCTTCCAGTTCTAGGGTGAGCTTCTCGAAATCCCGATGGTGCGGCGCCTACGAGCCATGGCGAGGGGGGAGGGTCCCTCTTCGGTGATTGAGAGGGAAGATGTTGGCTCCCTTCTTCTCTAGGTGTTCCTGGAGTTCGGTCCATCCTCGAAGGTCGGCTATGTCCTGCTGTGCTGCTCCATTTCTGCTACATATGATCCTAGTGTGGAGTGCTCGGCCTTTGCTAGCTGCAATTCATTTGCGGCTTGTGGAGGTTGTAGTGAGTAGGCTTTCGAGTGTTCCCCGTTGTATCGTTCTGACTGTTGTAAGTTGGGTTGTCTGTTGTAACTCCCGGCCGGTTGATGGCTTTGTTAATTTAAAGCCGGGCTCTTCGCGAGTCTTCGTTGTAAAAAATTCGTTTTTTCCTTTTTTTTCTAGTTCTTTACTAAGCTTGGACGTAAAGGCGGGGGGTTATCTGCAAAACAATGGTTAAGTGGCTAGTTATATTCCCACCTTGGATCTGTACCGTACGTTCTCCATCCGGTGGGCTACAGTGATAGTTTTCAGTTTTTTACCGAATAGACGTTTTCACTTGATACTTCGCCCGGTAGTAGTATATATAGAAAATCCAACCTACTACCCGGTGCTATTTACTCCATATGTCTCATATACTACCATATGATATTATATATATTACTTTATCATTTTAAATATATTCGTATAATATATCTAAGATATTTCAAAGCAAGTTACATGAAAAAATTGCATATGAGCCCATAGTTTTTGTTATATTTATGAATACGTACATATTTGTATGTAAAAAAGAGCATACTCAAAACATGGTATATACTACCTAAAAATTAGTATATATACAACCTAATCATTGTTATATACTACATATTATATGTACATACTCTCGATTTTGACAGATACTATATACAACATATAAAACGCAAGTGGTGGTAACTATCATTACTTGTAGGAAATGTTTGTTATATAAAGTATAAAAATGTGTATGAAAAATGTAGACATATGAAGAATAAAAAACGAAGAAAGGCGATGCAAACCGAAGAAACGGAAGAAATAAATGCCTTAGAAAAAAAAGCAAAAATCATGAAATAAAGTGATGAAAACTAATAAATCAAAGGAAAAAAACTGCAGAAAAGCAATGAAAACTAACAAAGGAACAGAAGAACCGAAGGAAATAAAGAAAATAGGAAAAAAAGAAAGAAACCAATGAAATGGAGAAAACAACAAAATAAAAACATAGATAAATGAAAGAAAAAAGTAGTAAAAGCCGGAAAAAATTGGAGAAAATGATGAAAAAGAAAGAAAAAAACCCGAAGAAAACTGTGAACAAACAAACAAAACTGAAATAAAAATAAAGAAAAAGCATAAGAAAAAGACCCGAGAAGAACCAACAAACAAACATGCGATCTAGGAGCGGAACTACTTCCGGAAAAGTAGGATCGCACAGGCGATCAAGGGAGGCGAAGAGGGTTCCCTTGCGTGCCGCCGGTGACGCCGCCGGTTCCCTCTCTCTCCGTCGGCCGCTCCGGCGGCGGGAGGGAGGGGAACCTCGGGACTGTTCGCTAGGTGGGTGTGTGGTAGGGTTAGGGTTGAGGGAGACGTTGCCGAGGCCGTTGCAGTGGTGTCGCGTCGGAATAAGTTTCTTCGGGCTCCGTTCGCGGTCAGGCGAGGCTTTTGCCTTCGTCCAGGAGCCAGCGGGGTTGGGGATCCCCGGATCTCGTCGAGGTCGCGGGCGGTCCATCGGCACTGGTCGTTTGGGTCCTCAGATGGGCGATGGATGCAGGGAGACGAAGACCCTTCTTCTTCCTTGTTAGTATGATTTGTTGTTGTTGTTCTTCTCCTTCCTCTGTGCTGATGCTGGTGGGAGATCCTGCTTTGTCCGGACGGATGGCCCGGCCGCAGTGCTGGACCGGTCGGATGACTCGAGTTCTCTTCCTTTCGGAAGGGACACTTTCCGCGGTACTCAAAGCCAAAGATGGCGACGGCTGTTGCAGGTGTGTTGGATTGATGTCCATGCCCTCTCAGCGCTGGTGTCAAGAAAGGAGGAAGCAGTGTGGCGGCAATTGTACTGTGGTCGAAGATTTGACCTGCTTGCGACTGGTTGCAGATCCTTCTGTTGCAGGGGTCTTCTCTCAAGATTCAGGGATGATGGCACAGGGCTCCGGAGATCTTCTTGTGTTATGGTTGTCTTAGGGTACTCTAGATGTTCATGGTTCTTTGTGTTTGCGTTTCAGTGCGCTTCTAAGGATCAACTTCTTTGTACTGATTCGTGATATGAATGAAAAATTCTAAAAAAAACAGGCGATCTAGCGACGAGAAGCGAGTGACCGATAAAAAATGATAATGGGCTGGCCGAGAAACAACGAGAAGAGGGAAACCCTTCGAGTGAGAACTGCTTTCATCTCGTGAAGTGAGATATAGCTCTCCCGGCAACCACACGGTCTTGCCTACTAGATCGGAAGCGCGCCTTGGCGCGCGTTGCCCGTCCAAGCGTCGTGACCTGGTGTGTATAAATCTTGTTTGTACATCCAAAGAAAATTATAACACTCGTGTATAAATCTTGTACATCCAAAGAAAATTACAACACTCTTTCAGGACTAATGAGATTAGTATAGGTCAAAAACAGTAGAGATATACTAAAAACATGGTAACATGAGGATACTAAGTCAATAGGATAATTAATTTTGTAAGCACATGACAAAATTTGTTCCAAAATGCCAGATTGGCAGTGCCAGATAAGACAACTGGTTTGCATCAAGTTCAGTACAAACCAAAAAGATTCAGGAACCATGCATCATCTATAACATAATATAATTAAAATAGGAATTCTTTTACCTATAGTCCATTTCATTATTTATAAGAGATACATTTATAAGAGATACACAGAACAAATAGTCCCATATCAGAACACTCAGTTGCGCGACAAAATAAAAGAAGATTCATGTACATATCAGAGCTAAGATTCTCCAAATTACATCAGATTTGAAGCACCACAATGGGCTAATAATCACTGTCAATGTAAGGTACTACATGCCTTTCTTTTGCTTCATGTGAACTAAATTTCTCTATTAAATACTCACGGTTCATATCAATGTCCAACTTTGAAAGTGAAAGGTTTCTGTTCCCATCGAAACCACTCCATTAGTAATTCGGTGCATACATTTTCTCTTCACTTTGTCATAGTAGAGAAATTTATTGCCCCGTTCTGATTTTAATACTCCGTTGCATAAGTTAATGACAATATAAGTGCCGAAGATAATGAAAATGTTTGCTTCCTATAAGCTTATAGGAGTGACAACTTAAACATGCGGTGCCCTATCTTGAGTGTATTATATCAGTAGGCTTGCAAAGATAGGATGACTTGCATGAGAAAATAGAAGTTAGCTCCATAAAAGGCTGGTGAATGTACATATAACTATGATTTTGTAACTGTCACTCTGCATTTGACAACATAGAAGTTAGCTCCATAAACATTTTCTTGTCGTGCATATAGGGAACCTTGAAACCAGACAATTCTTCCCACCTAAAGGATGATAATAAAAACTGAATGCAGGCAATTATTCCTTCCTAAAGGATGATAAAATAAATAAATGATGGCATGCTGCATTATACCACTTTGAAATATACATAGGAAGAAAGGGACACACTTGTACCAAACTTTATCATGCGTCATTAATCATAATCAGTACTTATTATTTTCCCAAACCAAGACTAATTGGCCATAACTTGAAACACCACGTATCCATTTGTGTGGTGACAGCCTGAGCTCCTCCTACCGAGCGCCAAGGAGGAAGGGATCAAGCAGAATTGGTGAGTGACTCTCTCTCATAATGCAAAATCGGTGAAACTAAAAACACATGCTATAGTTTGAAGTAAAGAAGTAGCATATGCATTGGAGATGTCATTGTTTAATTTACTGAAGTGGCTTCAAATATAAAAAAACGCAGAAGTGGCACACTCCAAACCAATAAGACTGAAATAATCTAAGAATATTATCATTACAGAGGAACGATTTCTAAACTTGCTGCCTTTAGCTGGTCGCACAGGGCAAAGATAATCCCAGTTCTTTACCACCACCACTTAACAAAAATAGCATAAAAGGGCAAAGTTATCAGGGTACCGAGACTTTCTATAATATGTATCTGAAGCTAACCATGCTGACCAGTGAGGGCATCCTAAAGATTTTAGTAACACCACGAAGCACAGAACAACCACATGATGTCAATGATTGTCAGGTGAACGGCAATACCACAGGTAACATATATGATAGTAAAAATGTAGATGTACAAACCCTAGCTGACCATATCAAAAAAAGCAGAGGAGATGTACGACAGACCTATTAGGTCCACCAACTCCATCGATACCCAGCAAAGATACTTGGGCTCGTGACGACGACAGTCGTGGAGGAGAGAACGATGGCACCAACGAAAGGGCACGCTCCAACTTCAGAACACGGCTCCACCGTCGACCTTGATGAGCAGCATGACATCACAAACAAAATCATACAAACACAAAGGCAACCAAGGAAGCAAGCACACAAGCTTATAAATCAGGGCAACCAAAAATGCTACAACTACAGGTGCAAAAGCAGATCTCATGAGATTATTAGGCAACATCAAAGTTATATAGCATACTCTGATTACAATCAATAAAGTTATATAGCATATTCTCTTTCAACATCGAAATTGTATTTTTCATCCACCTAATAGAATATCAGAACAGAAATAAGGGAACTTAAGTGGAAGGGGCATATAGTTCAAAGTTCAATAGCAAGGCGTTGTTTATTATCGCTTTCATTCATCAAATAATGAAAAGAGCATCAGTTAGATGATAATAGAATAGTGTGATCATTAGACATAATTTTTAACTTTTTCCATTTATGATACTCTTGGCTTTGTACGAGAAACCCACTATTTACTTCACCTCAGGACTGGATTAGGAAATCTTTCTTTCAAGAGACCATCAGATCAGCTATTTCTATTATTGAATCAGCTAATTTTATCGTCTGACCTATTCACAATGGGAAGATTAAGGAGAGGGACATAGTAGAATGAAATATGTGTCACCTAAACAGAGTAACTCACCTTGTTGCCGCATGTTGGCATTGCTTGGGGAGGCAGTAGCTGTAGACTTTGAAAAGGATGTTGGGTATACGATTCTCCCTTTGCAGTAGCTTGTGGGAGACGCAACGTGCAGGCCGAGATCTCATCTCCCTTCCCCATCTCCCTCTCTACTTTCTCCTCCTGCCTGCTCTGTCTGCCAAAGAAAAAAATGCACCATCAAATTCAGAAAACTGAAGGATTGATCCTTTCCAAAGAAAATTTGGACGATGATTTAACCTTGGAAGTTTGGTGAGGTTAGGCCCGAGCTCAAGCTATTTGGGTAAGGCCCGAATATCAACAACAGAAAAAGTAAGCAAGAACAAATACGTCTTAGCTCGAGCTCAAGCTATTTGGGTAAGATAATAAGAACCAGTTCATCGACATATTTTGGATAGCTATAAAACACATTAAACTTCACATTAAGATTGTGAGATATACCTCAGGTGAGTAGATCCATTGATCGGCCCCCTTGGAAACATCACCAAACTTTTGCAGAAGTGGAGGAGTTTCAGAATAATTGGATCTTCTCACTACCTCCTCCATTGATAAAAGAGAAGAAGAAATTACATGGTAAAATTATACAGTCATCTGCCACAAAATGGAAAAATACAAACCATTAGCATGTCTGGATTACACGATTGTGGAAATTCATGTGCCTGTGTGAGAAAAAATTACTTCCTTCTTGGAAAAACTGTACTAAAAATAGGAAAAGTGTACAAAATAAGTGAGAGCTTGTGTTTGCCTCTGTTTTTCTACTACTGAGGTAAAAGAAGTGATGCACGTGCACCAAGTAATACATCAATACCAGCATCTAATTCCTCTTGTTTAACTGCGAGTCCTGAAAAAAAAAACAGTAGAAGCATCACATTGATTTAATTGTTGGTGGTTTTAGCTAGGAGGGATAATTGAAAAATAGGACCATGTTCATTAATACAACTATCTAAAACTAATCATATAGATCTGTAATGGAACACAACTTCATAGTCTTTGTGGCTTCATATAAAGTGGGTGTTCACATGGTCATATTACAGAATGAGTAAAAATTATAGGTTGGTATAATCATAACTTGTGACTGAGTGCCTTAAGAAGTTATTTTCATTACTGTAAAACAACATAATGTTTAGGGATACTTTTAGATGTGGTCCCAAAATATCAGTAAAAGTAGCGAATATTTTGTATTGCCTTTTAACCATGGCCTACCGGGAAAAAGTGACAATAGTCACGCAGTCACATGGAGATAACTCTAAATTCCACAACATATAATTAGCATGCTGATAGTGTTATTATCATGTGAAAAAGATCATAAATTGACATATACATTTGCTGCTAACCATGGCATGTCTACTTCTATGTGAGTATTAATACATTCGAGTGTGGATTATTAGTAAGCAAGTTAAATACTTTCAGCGCATTAATCTGAATCACATACTTACACATGGACTATGTAGGTTCCTTTCCTAACATTTAGAATGCCGACAATTTGCCCTTTTAAACTATAATAAAAACTCAGAGAAGCAAGTTTCCTTCCCCTTCTATTATTAATCCACACTCCGCTAACTGTCTTCCAAGAAGAGCACCCCACGCCCTGTAACTAAACAGAATCATGACCATCAACAATGGAAGTCACGGAGAAAGATGTCTTGATATGTATCTTATCTCCTCCTCTATATGGACCAGCTGGTGATAGATGTGTGGCTGTAGAGAGAGAGTTGACAGTAAACAAACCGAAAGCAATGAAAAAGGAAAACAAAGAGACTTAGTGCATAGGTGTATTATAAATTTTCTTGAACGGGGTATTAAATTGCCTTTCCTTTAACATTATCAAATTCCACATAATCCATGCTTTCGTGGATATTATACATAGGCTGGGGGGACATTCATGCTTCCCTGAAGCACTGGTCTAATATAAAAAGAACCTTTGCTTCAGAAATATAAGTTGGAAAAAAAGAGCTGCTGATATACAATGTAAGAGTAGGACAGAGAAAATACTACACTAAATTCCTACTCCTGTCATTTAACTAAAAAGTGGAAACCTAACCAAATATTCAATGGAATTGCTTATACTCTTCGTCCCAGCAAATCTTTCAAGTGTGTACAGAACTGCTGATGGAACGTAAGCCTATACACTACATAATCTGAACTCTTTTGGAAGGGAATTAATAAGAAATCCATAAGTTGAAAATTACTGAGTAAATAAAAGAGCACAAATATTACATATATAATCTTCCCAGCAGTCTATAGGAGTTTTGTCGAACACCTACAGACAAATCTGGAGGAAGATAAGCTACCCTTCCAATCTAAATCATCGTCACACCAGCATCCACCCCTTTTCTCATCACCCAGATATTCACAACATTCATACAACTTGGGAAGTATATCGTGTAGAGGAGCTCACCCACAAATCTGCCCTACTGTAGCGACCAGACCTCAAATAGTCTGTGCTGCTGTGCACCAGTGTCATCCCTGGATCAGTAATGCTGACACGCACAGTATAAATGGAGGATTTATAACAGAGTAGCAATCACACACTTATTACAACGAATATCTCCAAAGAGAATAAGTATGATAAATATGGCTTAAGGCCATCTAAAAACGATAACAGCGGAAGACTTGGAAGATAAGTGAGTCCATCAACTCCAGCGGCATCACTGAGTATAAGACCACGACCTAAGGCACCTTACTCGTCGTCTGAAAAGTCTGCAACATGAAACGTTGCAGCCCGAAAACGGGTCAGCACATGGAATATGCTGGCAATGTAACACATAGAGAAATAATGAACAGTAATAATACTATACTACATGCATATAAGGCTGGTGGAAAGCTCTATGGTTAAAGTTTTTTTGCGGAAAGCCAATTTTTCCCTACTGCAAAGGAATAAATTTTATTTAACTATCATGGTGGTTGTTAAACATTGAGATGGTTGACAGCATCTCAATCCCAATTAAGTGTCATCAATAACCCAACAAAATTAATTAAAAGTAACATGGTGATGAGATTCACATGATAATCCAGGTACTAGATACTCAAATTGTCCATAACCGGGGACACGCCTAACCATGATTGGTTTGTACACTCTGCAGAGGTTTGTGCACTTTTCCCACAAGACTCGATCTCCTCCGTTGGATTACTCGCACTACCTGGTGTTTGAGTAACGGATGACCGAGACACAGTCTTTCAGAAGTGTTTGCACCTTACGTATGGGTAGACAGTTACACCTACTTTCCCCTACATCTGATAGTCTACCACTGTAAGAGTTCACACAACTTAGTCAACTATGCTAGAGCCCATAATAGCTTGTGGCTGCACACGGAAGTTTCTAGCATGAATAATCTTATGATCCCTTTGAACCTGGGTGGCGGTCCAAAAGAAAAACAGGCAATCCTGGAATACCCAGGTACCTCAATCCACCCAGATGTGAGTTTTAGTTGCCACCTTAAGTAAACCATTATTAACAATCTCACATCTGTCATGAATATCACTCAAACCCAATCCACGTCTACGAGCATAGCATGGCAATATAATAGCAAACGTAGAAGTAACTCCCAAGGGTTTGATAAAAGAACAGGTAATAGGTACTACCTCAACTACTTCCCAATACCCACAATTTAATTAGATCCTAATCATGCAATGTTTGAGGAATAGATCTAATGCAATAAAAACTGGGTATGGAAGGTATATGATCAAAGTGTTACTTGCCTTGCTGATGATCCGCGAAACCTAGCGATTCGAAGTAACAAGCGGCACACTCCGGGTACTCTATCGCAAACAAACAAGCAAACAATAAGTACTCATCTAATGCACAGGTAAAACTCGAATGAAAGATCCAACCAGAAAGTTCAACTTAAGAACTCCGGTTTGCAAAAAGAATCAACTCGAACGAAGCAACGAAAGTCAAACGGCGAAAGAAACAAACTTCGTTTACTAATCTGGATCTAGGTCAAATTTTACAGTAGCAAAAACTTGTTTGAGTAGGTTAAACGGAAAGAGAATTTTGAGACGAAACTCTAGGCGCTTGAATCGCCTGATTCCGATAAACGAGCGAAAAATTAAACATAAACGAAGATTCGATCAGAAATCGAGATCTGAGATAATCGCGGAAAAATCGATGAAAAAGAAAAACGGGCGAACGGTTAAAGAACGGACGTTCGTTAACAGAGAAAATCCGACGAACGCGTTCGTTAAAACGAACGGGTCGGTGAACGTTCACAAAATAACAAAACCGAAGAAATAAACCGATCTAGGTTTTTTTTTAAAACGAACGTTTTTTTTAAAACAAAACCGGCAATGACGGCGAGGTATACCTCGTCGGGGCAGGGCTCCGGCTGGCTCCGGCGAGGGCCGCGGAGTGCGGCGGGGCTCAGGGGGCTCGGGGGGTGGCGAGGGGCGGCTCCGGCGGCGGGGTTCGGCGAGCGGCGGCGGCCTTCGGGCTCCGGCTCCGGCGGCGGGGTGCGGGGCGGGTGCGGGGCGGCGGCGGGGTGAGAGGGAGGGGGCGGCGGCGGGGTTTATAAAGAGGGGGGAAGGGGTGCTTGGAGGAGGGGGCAAGGCGCGGCGGCGGGGTGTCCGTGGCGGACACGGCGGCGGCGTCCGGCGTGCTCGCGGAGGAGAACACGGAGATGGGCCGGCGGCTCGGCAGGGCCTTGGCCCGGTCGGGCGCGGCGCGATTTTTTTTTAAACGTTCCGCCGAAAAATTCGTAGAAAAATAAATAAAATCCAAAAAAGATAAAACAAATTTTCCCCGTCTAGTTAGAATATTTAGAACAGGGTGAACATTTTTTTTTGACACAAAAATAAATTTTTGAAAACATGCAATATTTTTTAATGCAATTAAAATTGCAAATAAAATCCGAATAAAATCCAATAAATGATTTTAACATTTTTCCTCCAATATTTCAATTGTTTTGGAGAAGTCATATTTTCTCCTCTCATTTATTTTTAATGAAATATTTTTTCGGAGAGAAAAATAATTAAAACCAAAATCCTCGTTTTATTATTTGATGAAAATCAAATATGAAAATTCGAGAAAATCCCCAACTCTCTCCGAGGGTCCTTGAGTTGCTTAGGATTTATTGAGGATTTGTCGAAATGCAATAAAATATGATATGCAATGATGATCTATGTATAACATACCAAATTGAAAATTTGGGATGTTACACCTACGGAGGGGCACCTCTTGCTGCTCCACCTATTGAGTCTTCATCCGAATGCGCAACCCATGCACCTCCTGCAAAGTCCAAGATGCGATTTAGGGAGGAAGAAACGCATCAGAAGATTGAGCTTAGATAGGAAAAGAAGAATGGGGGCGGAGAGGACAGGAGATGGCTTACCATGCTCATCTTGGCGTCCTCTCCGGCGGTGTGGACGTAGCACGAGCTACTCCTGTTGAGCACCGAGCGCAGCAGCGGCGTGGGCAGTGGCATGTGCCCTTCGCTGACCTGCACCCCTCCGTTGCGTCGCGTCGTCGTCGACGCCCTGCTGCTGCGCATGTGCGGGCGCGTGGGTGCGGGATTGGTTGGGTCGGCGTGGGCAGGGGATTCTGGGGTTTGGGAGGGAGGGGACAGGTGGGTGGGGTGGGGTTGGGGCTGGATGGCCGAGGACGGGAGGGGCGCTGGGTTTGGCGTCTTGCCGGTTCAGACCAGACGGCGGCGGGTGGCGGCGGTGGCGGGGCAGGGAGGCGGGCGGCGGGCTAGGGACCAGGTGAGAGGCGAGCAGGAGAAAGAGGAGAGGGAGATGCGCGAGTGGGAGAGGAGACCGCCAGGTCCTCTCAGCGGAGGCGGCGATGCGAGCGCGAGCGGAGGCGGCGGCGCGAGGACGAGCGGGAGAGGAGGCGCGTGGGAGGGGAGGGGAACGAGAGAGAGATAGGGAGAGGAGGCGCGCGGGAGGGGAGAGGAGGAGGCTAGGGTTCACCACGGGAGACGGACCTTTTATACCATGTGAGCGAAATGACAAAAATGCCCTTGGTGGGGTAGCGGAATTACGCGCGGTGGCACGAGACGACGGTAACTGTTCATTGTAGCAGTGTTAGTTTTTGATCCGACGACCAGGATCTTCCAGGAGCGACATCCAACGGTCCAGAACGCATCAAAAATCCGATCCGACGGCCAATATTCGCTGAACTCTGAGAACGTCCATGTTCTCCCAACTAACATATATCTGGATTGGGGGCGGGTTGCTCTAGTTGTTTTCCTGTTTATTGTTAAACTTTCCTTATTTTATTTTATTTTTTCATTTTTTATAAATGTTTGAAATCTGACAAAAGCTTCATGAAAATTGGAAAATTTCACGAAGTTGAAAAATACTCTTGGATCTTCATGAATTTGGAAAACGTTCTGGGACTTCAAAAAATGTTACGAATTTTATAAAATGCTCATGAATTTAGAAAAATATTCACGGACTTAAATATTATTTCGGGATTTCAAAAAATGTTACTGAGCTTGAAAAATATTCTAAATTTTAAAAGATGTTCATGAATTTAAAAAATATATTCCCAATTTTAAAACGTGCGAATTAAAAAAATGTTCACTAATTTTGAGAAATGTTCGTGAATCTAAAAAATATTTATGAGATTTTAAAAAAATGTTTGCAAGTTCGGAAAATGTTCATGACTTTCAAAAAATGTTGCGAGTTTGAAAAATGTACCGGAGGATTCCAGCCGCGGTGCAAGGGCAACCCGCGTTCTATGCGCCAGCATTGCCAGATCGCGAAGCTGCTCCTCGCTGTCCTCCATGACAACCTCGGGAAGATGAATTATTACAAAGATATCTGAATAAGAGCATGCAAGCTATGTGAATTCTGCATGAAAAGGAAAAAGTCTGACAATACTTATGTCTGGCGGCGGCCTCCAGACGCCCGCACTATTTCTGCACTTGACGAAGCTGGGTGGACTTGTCGGGCAACGAGTTTTAGAGTTGCATAACTTCTTCTTCCACTTTCTTTTAATACTCATTGTGACTCTCCATAGCTCCGTCTCAACGCCCTGACCTCATTGCGAAGGCAGCCCTACTCGCCCTTGCAATCTTCAAGCTGGCCTTGCACGACCTCACATGCCTCCCGCTCCGCCTTCACACTGGCCTCCAAGCTGCGGATGGCCTCCTTCATGCCACCGGTCTCCTCTTCGGCAACACGTTTGGCGTTCCTGTCTTGTCGCGCGCGAGGTTGGCATCCTCGAAAACCTACCGGAGGTACTCCGCCTCCTCAGGGGCTACAACACGGACGAAGAACAAAGCACAAGCATAAGCCTGAGGAGCTACAATAAAGACTCACATGCAATAGTGACAAATGATTATAGAACACGCTCGCACGCAGTCGCTCCAGGTCCTTGTTGACCTTCCGATGGGCCTCCAACTCTCACGTAGCCTGAAGTTCTTGGAGACCAGATTGCAATTGCGTTGGCCCAGCTCCCGAACAAAGACAGAAGCACATTTAAAGAACTGGGGAGCTACATCGAAGAATATACAGTTCAACATAAGCCCGGTTCCAAAACTAGAACCTCATTTAGTCCCAGGGGCTACTACTACTACTATAACCACAAAGCATGAATACAATGAAAAGAAGGGCTCACCATAAATATGGGCTCCATTGACAGGCCAACCCTATGGATAGCGGGGCAGAAGAGCTTCATCTCCTCGCTAGCCGCGTCCATGACGGATCTAGTTTCCTACGGCACATCCAGCCCCAGCTCACTTCCCTCCGAAAAAATAATGGCAACTACGCCACGACGGAGTCCACTGCCACCTTTGTCTTCTTGCTCTACTGTGTTTAGGTTGCTGGCCCCAGGCTTCGAAGCCTGTGCGGCAAGCTTGGGGGGAGGCACCACAATAACGACAACCTCGTATGTGGTCTTTGCCCACCGGCGTCGCCTCGGGCAACACCGTGGCACCAGGAGCGCTAGACCATGAATACATATCAGTAGCAGGACGTAGAGTGTTATCTTTTTTCCAGAAGGTCTGAACCTGGGTAACCCCCTCATGTGAACTCCCTTCTGGCACTTACGGCTATGTTCGCCACCCTATGAAGGGTTCTGACGGTTCTACTTACCGTCAGTGTTGGTGGATTTTTTTTATGGGCAACAGCAAAAGCTCTGCTTTTTTATTAAAGAAGGGGAGAACAGAATACAAATATAAGATCACGTAAGAAGGACATGGAGGAACACAAGAACTCTTTAGGGAAACACAAGCACGTTAAGGTTTTGCCTCGGAAAAGATTTTGGTCTTTGGCTAGCGCGCGCAACCACCATTTCTGGACATGTTCTTTTCCGTTCCTTACACAGGTTCCATGCAACACAAATGGCCATTGTGATCTGCTTGGACGATTCCACATATTACGCCAAAGAAACCGTCTTCCGCCACACACGAATGGAAGTGCAGGTTGCACTAAACTGAACTTGTCCCAAACGTGTTTTGCGAAAGGGCATGTGACTAGGAGGTGGGCCGCATTCTCTTCACGAGGATCATAGATGATACACTTCTCACTGTGTGGCTAGCCTCTGGTCGCAAGACGATCAGCAGTCCAGTTCTTTGTTCTTGATGAGAAGCCACAACTAATACCCTTTAATATTCCAGACCGAGTTCAGCAAAGGCTCCTTGACGCGCTCCAAGAGCTGAAAATCATAAGCAGAAGCGGTTTTCAGGACAGCAAAACAGGGGAGGGCGTTCTGGGTTTGAAAGAGGAGGGGGAGGTGGAGACACGGTTTCGTAGGCTGCAGATTCCGGTCTCAAGCGTCCACAGCGATTTCCTAATCTTGAAAAATAAACTCGGGAAATTTTTATTGTAGCCGCCGGGGATGATCACATCTTCGGGCATTATAAAAACAAGGATCCTATAGGTGGCCGGCTAGATTCTTGACGTGGCATTTTGGCTGACAAAATTCAACTTTTGGCCGTAATTTTTTAGAATATACGTGCAGTACTTCATTGGATAAGCACAAAATCATAGTCATAGGAAGAATCTCTTGACGGGAGACCTTTCAGAATAAGACATTTTTATTTTAACACCTACCTATGAGGAAAAAAAAGGTGCTACTGCTAAGAAATGATGTCTTTCTTTTTTTTGGCTGTCGACTTCACCACGCGGCAATGACTCATGGAAGGTAAAAGGTGTGTCAATTCGGCAAGCTTATGTAATTGGTTAGTACCATGGGGGACTTGCCGGCGTGTTTGGATCTTTATTAGTTTTGAAATATGTTGGTACCTAAGTACAGCTGGTGGATGAATTAAGGCCTTTTAAACGTTTTATTTCTTTTCTTCCAAAAAAAAAGTTAAACCCTCATCCTTGCATCGTATGGTATGATGCACACAACTTTTGGCTGTAATTTTTTAGAATATACAGTACTTCATTGGATAAGCACAAGACATTTCTTTATTAACACCTACCTATGAGGAAAAAGGGTGCACTGCTAAGAAATGATTTTTTTTGGCTGTCGACTTCAACACTCGGCAATGACTCCATGGTGTACAGGTGCTAAGGGTGTCACATAGGCAAAAAAATGATGTGGCAAAACAATTAAAGAGGAT
Source organism: Triticum aestivum (assembly GCF_018294505.1). NCBI lineage: Eukaryota > Viridiplantae > Streptophyta > Magnoliopsida > Poales > Poaceae > Triticum > Triticum aestivum. The sequence goes on from NC_057796.1 coordinate 102,830,246, forward strand.
AGTGAACATTTGTGATGACCCATGAAGAAACGGCGCTAAGCACGTGGACCTATGAAAAATAATTACCAACCAATGCATGAAGAGTTTAATTGTTAAATAATTAAATGAGGAAAGCATAGCTACAAAAGTCAAACACCTATGCATTGAGAAGACTACTACCTCCCTCCTGGTTTATTGGTCCCTTTCGTATTTTGTGTCAAATTTTGACCTTGGATTTAACTAACAAAATGTTAATGCATGTCATAAAAAAATATCGTTGGATTCTTAATATATTTTTAGTTAAATCTGTGGTCAAAGTTTAGCACAAAAGATAAAGAGGACCCGTAAACTAGGACGGAGGTAGTAGTTGCTAAGTTTTTTAATACACTTAACGCCTCATGTAAGCAATAATGCATTGAAAGTGGCCCCATGGAAGGTACAAGGTGTGTCGATGCGGCAAGCTTATTAATTGGTTGGAGTTATCAGGGAGGAATTACGGGCGTGTTTGCATCTTTATTAGTTTTGGAATATGTTGATACTCAAGCACAGGTGGTGAATAAATTAAGGCATTTTAAATGTTTGTCTTCTTTTCTTCCAAAAAAAAGTTAAACCCTCATCCTTGCATTGTATGATGCACACAACTATCTTTATTGTAACAAATATTCACAATTAAACAGTAAAAAAGGATATAACATGACCCAAATGAATAAGAAAAATGTTAAACCCTCATCCTTGTATTGTATGATGCACACAACTTTATTGTAACAAATATTCGCATTAAAACAGTAAAAAAGGATATAACATGACCCAAACGATTAGGATCACATGATTTATATGCATATTGTATTATTGTATTGGCATCCAAGCCGGTTGAATCGTGTCATGTGCTACTCAAGGCATCCAAAGGCCATAGGTGATTGATCCTCCACGCATTGCAGTGAGCATCACATATGGATTCATACAGTAGCTCGAAAAATAACCTACAATTTATTTTGGAAAATTTGTTTAGTTAAAGGAAAAAATCGCCGTCACCCAATCCAAGTTGCGCCCAACAAGGCACACACTCCCACACGGATTTATCACCACCAACAGGGCACATCAGATTGTTGTGATAAGTTGATCGGCATCAACCACTGAACCAGATATAACCACTTGCTCCATTAATCCTAAATCAAAGCCGGACAGAACTTAAAATCAGCGGACTTGCACCTAAAACAGAATCTTGGTTAGGTCAGATTCTCATATAGCTTGGTCAGCCTAAAACAGAAGCTACAAACACATCTTTCTGTTGCACAATAATGCAGAGGCTTGGGTGTTGAAGACTGAAGAGCCAGTGGCGTGACTTGAAATCAAGTATCCGCACAGAACCTCCTAATTTGACCATTGCCTACGAAGCTACAAAGGACTCCGGTTTGATCTGCATCAATATTTACAGAATGGTGAGCAAGACAGCTTTGCCCCAACGTGAAAAAAGGTTTTGGACGTACTTGTTTCCTAGCAATTCTTTCGTTGTCAGTCAAGAGCTTGTACAACCATTTGCTGACGAAACATTTATTTTAAATTTCAAGATTTATCAAACCCAAGTCCGCCTTGATCCTTGCCTACGAAGAATGTCCCACTTAGCTAATCTACATTTTCTGCTTGTCACATTGCCAGAAAAATCAGGACCGGTAAATGTCCAATATTTTTTCGCAGCGTTTTGGTTATTTTAAAGAAGGATAGCCTGAACATTTTCAGGCTAATAAGTGTTGCTGTGCGTGTGCATGGACATTGGCGTACCTGCATATAGGCCGGAGCTGGTGACAGATTATTTAGTTTCACTTATTATTATTTTTTAAAATGAGGCTCACCCCCGGCCTCTGCATCTGAAAGATGCATGCGGCCATTAATCTTGGGCTGGCCTAATATTGCGTGTCTTCATCAATCATAGTCCTATTGTCAACTGCATAGAAATTTCGTTCAATATATATTATGGGGTGGAAGGGCACCGCCTTTTACCGCCCGAACGCGCTCGGTACCCTTCACCGGTACGCGTCGTGACCATCGTCTCAGGTCAACCACTACTACCGTGCCTTCTCCCTTTTCGTTTATAACCGGTCTCATTAGCAGCTAATCACACTTATTATCTAGGATCGACATCTCTGGAGCCTGGAGACTAGAAAGGTCCTCTCAAGGTTAGTTGAGATTTTTGCCAAAAAACGTTTCTCGATTCTTTTCATGGATGATGCATGACAATTATCCTCTACCTACCTTTCGCGCATACCTGAATCTCGAGTCAGTTCTTGAGACCCAAAAGATCTTTCCTTTCTATTTGTTTTATTTAGAATACAATCAAATACATACTGAAGTTGCATCATGTTATAGGGAGTAATTAGTGTCAGCTTTTTTTTGGATTATTAGCGGGAGTAATTAGTTTGACGAACTCTCCTTCTTTGAGCACCGGTTCTTCTTCTGTTGCAGTATCAGATGCGTTGCATATTTTGTCAGTCCTCTTGATGGGAAAGGAAGAGATGTATCCCTCCTCAACAGTATACTCTTCAGCTTCCCCGCAAAAAAAAAAGTATTCTCTTCAGCTATTATCAAAATAAAAATAAAAAACGCCTGCACTCTTCCGGGGAAAGCCTCTTTACTTCTTTTATGAATAACAAACACTTGTCTTGTGCCAATTTGTTTACTCCATATAGACCTGTGCAATTTTTTTATTCTATTTGCCTAGGACACTTTTATGGTTGCAAACTTGCAATGTAATAAGTTCGACTGATTGTGTCCAGATAGAGAGGCCATAGAGTTATTGGTGTCTCAGTCCCGCATGCAGTGTCTAAGGTGCTAAAGGGGGCAAACTGCTGGGGTGCACGCATTAAAATTTGAATTTGGATAAATCTGGCTCAAGTTGGTTTGAAACTTTGAATGCGAGTTCTGAATATCTGAAAAGTTCAGATCTTGGGTATAAAATGATTTAGGAATTTCTCTTCAGAATTGTAAGTGTAATATATTGAGCAGTAAGTAAAAACAGAACAAAACAAGTCAGATATATTTGAATTTGATCATTTGGATTTTTGTAAAATTTGGCACAGGCTGTGAATTCCAGAAATAAGGTTTATGTAAGGAGCAGATGGTTCTGTGATGTCAACTCAAATTTTGGATCAAAGGAATAGGAGCTTCCTCAGTAGGGGTCAAGATAGCAAAGATTTCATTTATAGGTTTGGAACACCTTCTTTCAAAGTTTATCAAAAAGGAAAACGGTCTCTGTTCAGGAAATAAAATTCAACAAGATGTCATTACATATCCGCACACGTTTAGCAGCAGCGGACGAAAGGGTTACAACCATTAAGGTTCGTATATTTTTTTTAGCAATCTATTGATTTGTGCTTCTTTAGAGAATATATGACTTGCGTTGGGTGGCTAATTGATTTTCCTTTTCACCTTAGATTCCTCCATATGAAATTCGGACCAAGATCTTTTTCATGATTTACAATATGTCCACCGATAATATAGAAGCTAAAGGATTCGAATTTTATGAAGTGTTGATGGAACAATATTATCCTTGGTTTGCACAGTACATGGTCATGCAAAGGTAACACAGTTGTTTGTGTTCTTCACAGTTTTGAGCAATTTTCGTAACCATGATGAATTTTGCAATTGCAGGGTATGCATCGACCCAAATTTTCATGACATATGTTTAATGTTCCTTCATAAAGTAAACTCGCCAGTATTGGACATGGAAATACGGAAAGCTACATACGCGAACTGCAAGGTTATCCTCACTCTGAGAGCTACATATGAAAGATACAAAAACAATTTTCAAGTATTATTCTGTTTGTTTATGCAGATATTATTACGATCCGATATTATCAAATCTTGTTCAGGCGAACGCACCTTACTGAAAAATATAGGTAGTTGGTTTGGAAAATCCGCCATTCAATGGAACCAGGACCCAAGCACTTATGTAGATGGCCTAATACCTCTTATAGTAAAGGTATTGCTTTTGCATTGGAATACGCATTTTGTGACATAATTGGTGTGTGCATGCTTCTTCTGACAATGCGGTTGCCGAGTTCAACTTCCGAGTTCTCTCTGCTCTACATGATATGTCTACCTTGTTTTGGATGGCTACTTCTAAAGTCAGAATTTCACCTATATTTAGAGATTTATTGGTGTTTAGCAACTCTCATCTTGCATGATTTGCATTTCGGCTAATAGATAGAAAAGAGGGCAACTGTGTGCATATATTACAAACATGTCAAATGCCACGTCCATGGTCTGACTCTTCTACCGAAACTATTTTTGCAGGCGTATCAGAAAGGGTTGATGCTTGCTGTAGTTCAATTCATTTCAAAGGTGCGCATAATTTGCATCAGTCCCATTTCTCTATAACATGTTATTTGGGATTGCTTGGTATCATGACCAATGATTGCTCCGCAGATTCTTGAACCTTGCCAGCCAATTATTAGTGTTGGGACAATGGAGATTCTTAGTCTACTTGCTGAGATCTATACAAAGCCAGACCTCCAACTTTCTCTGGAATATAACATAGAGGTTGCAATTTTTTTCATGTAGACTTTCCGGTTGTACATGTATATTTACTCTGTTACACAATATATATGTCTTTATGAATGTAGGTCTTGTTTAGGGACTTTGGCGTGGATGCAAAACATACCAAAACAAATTACCTTCTTAAAGATGTAAAACATGAAGTTGCAGGAAATCAAGATTTTGCAGTGAAAGATGTTGTGCATGTACCAACATGCTTGTGTCCGGTTTTCCTTGATCAGGTTTGTTTTGTCTCCACTCTAATTATTGGCTTTAAGAGACTCAGTTTATTGTTAACCTAGATATTGAAGCCAGGGTATGTTCTACTAACTCGGCTCGGCTTACCAGAGGTTTTACCTTATATTAGTCCTCATTTGAGCCTACTTGGTAACAACTTGGTAGTTCCAGGGTATTTAACATGGCAATACTTGGGAGGCACCCAAAAAAGGCATGAAAAATCTTGAGGAAAATCCACAACAACAACAACACATTATGCATCTCCATGACATAAATGTTCAAAGCAAATCTATTCAGCTTACTGTGAATTGAGGAAGAAAAATCCTAAAACAACTAGGAAGTATATCTTTTCAGCGTGAGTAGCGTTTGTGGCACGAGCCCAAATTCGATTGTCAACATGGGAGAATTTGGATAGGTCCTTTCAAATTAATAGTTGGCAAGGTTTTCATCTTTGATTTGAGCTATGTTCGCCCCATCCAACATTGTTGATCTCTATTTATCAATGTGCTTTCTAGTAACTAAAACTTGTCATCATTCGTGTTATTTTGCAAGTTAGTTTAGCGCCTTTAAACTCATCATATTTTTTAGTGAAATTGTATGCCTAGTAGAATTTTTTTACTCAAATCACACAACTATTATGAATAAAGTTTGAACATAGCAATTTGTCAAGAATTCTATATGGGTGTGTTGGTCATTGGTATGCATCCATCCTCTCCCATGGTCTATGCATTATACACATACATCGATACTCATTTGAGTGACATGCCATTCAATCAAAATTGAAGGGAGTACACTACTAAAGCCAAGTTAGTAGCCTCTAAAGAAAACTAAGACAAAATTATGACCACAACACCTGTCCCGTCACTTCGCACCACAAATTATATTAGTAGCTGATTATTTAGCCACCAATCTGGCAAAGCACTTTGGAAAAAAGGTTCTCTCTCATTTTATTTCGCAAATACATAGTGTTATGATAATGAATGGGAAAAATAGTCACTGGTTTATCTATTCAATTGCTAATAGTTAACACTCTCGAAGACTCACACCTCCAATTCTTGATAATTACAAGCATTGATAACCAAATAACATTTACATGGATTGATCATTCGCTTTCTCTGCTTCTAATTGAGTGATCGCAAATGGTGTTGGCATCCCTTTATTTTCTTTGTATTACACTTCAAGTCCTTGTGAGTTGTAATGAGTGAATATTGTTTATCAACCATTCCTTGTCTGACCTCATCACATACTTATTATTTTCGCGTGCTTTTATGCACAAATTAACAGGAAGGGGAGGCATCTATGCCACTCACCCAGTACATCACTAGTCTGAAACCAATCATGCACACTGTCAAGCTTGTTGGTGAGATGAGAAACCATTGGTTTTATTGGGTGGTAGCGGAAAAGGCCAAGCGCCTCATGGCATCAATTATCAGAGCACTACACGATCTCCATGAAGTTCATAGATGTCCTGTACAGTTTTGTGCATCAAACATTGTCGTGACATATTACGGGAGAGTGAAAATCAGAGTTGCATGTTTCAAGAAAACCGTTCCTATGTTGCGCAAAAACTATGAGGACGCTAGCAATATTATTATGGACACACTGTTTGCTGACTACAAGCTAACTATTATCCCCAAGGATGTAGATCATCTACTTTCATTGATGAAGTCTCCCATTGCAATAGGTATGAAGTATGTGATAGGGACGCACGCTTCTCTTATTCCTCTTGGGAACAGGTTTCAATTCTATATGGATATGTGCGACCATATTACATCTGTGGTGGACGCTGAACTTAGGTCAAATATTCATGGAGCTCTAGACGATCCCTATGGTGAGAACTGGTCAGTGTTGCTGAAATATAACATTTTGCTAGAGGAGTCATTCTACAGATCCGGGTCATCATACAATACCAAAAAAGGGGCCATTGAATTTCCGAGGTTTTATAGGAACACACTTGCACACAGAATGGATAAATGCAAGAAACCGTTGCAGAATGTTGGAGATTTCAGAACATTGATATACACTAAAGAGGATATTGAAATGATCTTATTGGTTACCTATCCGATGATCCTACCGAGAATGCAAGAAGAACTCCAGAATCATAAGCGACTGAAGGATTTGAATCTTCATAACCTGAACTTCAAGTAGCTCCAGCTTTTGTACTGTAAGTGTAACTGGTAACTGTGTGATGTTGTAATACACCAATAAACTTAGATTTTTCTAGGCTACAAAGGTTTGAAAGAATATCTTAAGTGAGTTGTTGTATTTATCATGCTTCATTCTGAATTTTTGAGTATATTGTTTTGGGACAATTGCATTTTTTCCCCTAGTTGGCTCCTACCCACGGGTTTTGCCCTTACTTTTCGAGCTTGCTCAGTTTTGCCCTTACTTTTTCCGTCGTGGTCCCTCGAATGCCCTTTGACCGTTTGACAAAAACTTTGAAAATTCATAACTAATTCATATGAACTCAGAAAAATGCAAATAATATATGAAAATGTTCAGATAAACATTACCTTTATGTGCATATCATTTGCATTTAGGACAAAAGCATCCTTTAAACGACCTGAGGTAATTAATGGTATTAACATTATTAAAAATAAAAAGGTATAAACAATATTTTTTTTCATGAATAAAAATTACATGCAAATGTAGGTGATGTTTTCTGAACATCCAGATATCTTATTTGCATTTTTCTGAGTTTGTATCATCTTATTATGAATGTTCTAACGACTTGGATCATTATTTGGAAACTTCATAAAAAATGGATACGAACTCAGCAAAATGCAAAAAAGATATCAGGATGTTCAGGAAACATCACCTACATTTGCATGTAATTTTTATTCATGAAAAAATATTGTTTATACCTTTTTATTTTTAATAATGTTAATAACATTAATTACCTCAGGTATTTTAAAGGGTGCTTTTGTCCTAAATGCAAATGATATGCACATAAAGGTAATGTTTATCTGAACATTTTGATATCTTATTTGCATTTTTCTGAGTTCATATGAATTAGTTATGAATTTTCAAAGTTTTGGTCAAACGGTCAAAGGGCATTCGAGGGACCACGACGGAAAAAGTAAGGGCAAAACTGAGCAAGCTCGAAAAGTAAGGGCAAAACCCGTGGGTAGGAACCAACTAGGGGCAAAAATGCAATTGTCCCTATTGTTTTATAATGATGATGTTTTTCGAGAATACGTGTGTGTGCCCTTGGCGTACCCAAGTGTCATTGGCGCACCTGGGCCTTCACATATGTCAAAAAACATCTGTTTTTTTTTGTTATATTGGTAACTTTTGCAGTCGCACAGTTTCACGATTTATTTTGAAAGTTTGCAACATGTGCACATAGCCGTGTTCTACATCGTTTATGCAACCATGGAGAATGGTGGCGTGTCAAGAGGAGGTTTGTGATCTAAGCGGGCCGTATTTTGCAAATATTTCATGAGGTGGTTATAAAATATATACTACATTACACAGACCACCTTTTTTCAAACTGTTATTACAAGGTCGCCGGGGGTGTTATCCCTCTTTTTTTAAACTACGAGGTTGAAAAGAACTTATGTTGTTTCTCTAATGGCTACTTCAATGCGGAAAGGGCCGATACGGGCGGGCAAGGCGAATGTGTCTATCTCAGTTGTTGTGCTCTCGATCAAGGTGTCTCTGTCTCAACTACCAATATTGTATGGCATTATCTGTAAGAGAATCCATTGACTTAGAAAGCCCGGGAATGGAAAGTATATAGCAAGTGCCGAATCGTCGACCCAGTCATGTAGTTTGACGTTCCACTATACACATTACTTTGTGAAGGCGTGTATTAGGCCTATGTAGGCTCCAATAGGCTCCAATTGGTGTCGGTTTTATTTCTGATACTTAATTCTGAATTTCTCAGTGTTGTGTAATGAAGAAAGTGTTTTTGGACAACATGTGAGTATTCAAAAACTCGTAGGAGTACCCAGGTATCATTGGCGCACCAGGTCCTCCACACATGCATGCCAAAAAATATCTGAAAAAATGTTAAATTTAGATGTTTCTGCATTTTTTGCACTCGCTAAATTTCATGAAAAAACTTGCAAATTTGCGACATGTGTTAGTAGCTGTATTCAACGTGGAAACGCGGGCATGAAGATGTATCTAGTGAAGGCTATGATTCATAATTTTGCTAGTAAATTTTTTTTTTGAGATGGTCATAATATATACTATGCAGGCCACCTTTTTTTGACCTGCTATTACGTGGTTGAAAAGAACTTGTGCTATTCCTCTATTGGTTACGATCAATGTTGAAAGGGCCAGACGGGCAAGGAAATTGTTGTCCTCTCTATCTTTAAGAGAGCAAGGTGACTTTGTAATGCCCTAGAGATGGGTACCCATCATGGTTTTGGGTACCGGGCGGAAAATTCGGATACCGCTACCCCACGAGAAAATCCTGTACCGAGCAAAAAAATCATACTTTTTGAAAATTTTGAATTTGAATGGAGAAAATGTAGCCAAGTAACACGGAAACTCGTAATAAACAGTTGATTGTTGATAGCCCAATGGTTCTCATGTCCGTGTTGGCCTGCGTTATCTAGGTCATGGGTTCGATTATCGGTTTTGCACTTCTTTTTTGCCAAATTCTGAAGGTACAGTAAAAAAGAAAATGAGGCCAAGCGGGGAATCGAACTCCAAAACTCAGAAGGGAGGACTTGCCACTACGCTACCTTCTAGTTTCTATTACACATGAGCTTATCAGCTGAATGTAGCTGCAAAATTTTCAATTTAAAATTTGTTTGAAAATTTTAAACGGTATTCGCTCGGTATCCACCGTTACCGCGTTTCTAGCCGCCCCTCGGTAATTTTCTGAGATTCGGTAGCCAAAACCTTGGTACCCACATCATGGTCTAGTGCATGTTTGTTTGAAAATTTTGAACGGTATTCGCTCGGTATCCACCGTTACCGCGTTTCTAGCCGCCCCTCGGTAATTTTCTGAGATTCGGTAGCCAAAACCTTGGTGCCCACATCATGGTCTAGTGCATGGCGGCGCGAGCTCTTTGGAGCTTCGTCCGCGAGGCACTCAGACCCGATTGGGACGACCCAGGTTGGTCGCAAATGCCGCTTATTTTGGCTTATCTTCATGGCGATGACGTGGACCTTACAGACGACTCACAATAAAATGTTGATTGAGCGGATATTTCCACGGCAGGCTTCTGACTCGTTCTTTAAATTTCTTGCCTTCTTGCAGCACCGGCACCCGCTTGCTAGGCAACGGATCGCGACCGCCTTGGGCTTATGCTGGATGAGCTTCTGGCTTCCGCGCGCCGTCTTCCCGCTTCATAGGGCTGCTTCATAGTTTACCACTAGGTTCTGATTCTTTTCTCTTTTTCTTGGGCGTGATTGTGATGTGGCCCCAGCCATCTTATTTGCTATCGTGACTGGTACTTGGCTGTATAGATGTTTGCTTTATCTATAAAGCGGGCGAATGCCTAGTACGAGAGAGGTGTCTTTGTATGAACCGCCGTCCTCGTTTGACATACTCTATATGAAAATCATTGTCCTAAAAAATCCCACAATGACATACATAAGAAATAACCGGCTAAAAAATGTACTTAATATCAACTAAAAAAATATGGCAATGACAAGTATAAAAAATCCGGCTACAAAATACTTATTAGCAAGTGTAGAACCCCCGATCCAATCCCACGGTTGGAAGATGAATTTTGAGGGGTTGGTGCCGTCAACAACTATAAACTTTGATTTAGGTTCAATAACGCGATTACGGTCTTGCATTTGGGTTGGTCATGCGGTGACGTATGTAAGGCATTTCATGAATGTGTGTATTAGGTGGGACTGTAAAGGTTCCCGGTTGCTGCCAGTTGTGTTTCTCAGACTTTATTTTAAATTTCTGAGTATACTGGTGTATAATGAAGAAACTCATAGGAATACCCAGATGTCATTGATGCACCTGGTCCTCCACACATGTATGTAAAAAAATATCTGAAAAAAAACAGGTTACATGTTGATTTTCTGTATTTTTTGCACTCACAAATTTAATCTGTGTTTTCTGAAAAAACAGGTTAAAGAAAATTGTAAGTTTACAATCTGTGTTCATATTAGTGTTCAATGAGAAATGTGATCATCGGTAGAATGGTAAAGTGTTGAAAGGGGGCTATGATCCATAATTTTTCCAGTATTTCATGAGGTTGTCATAAGTATATACTACACATGCCACCTATTTTCCAACCATTATTATGAGTTGGAAAGAACTTGTCTTGTTTCTCCGTTGGTTGCGTCAATGAGGAAAGGACGAACTTGTCTTGCAAGACGAAGATTTCTCTATCTCAAATGTCGTCCTCTCGACCTGTAAAAGAGCCAATGTGTCTCTGTCTCAACTGCCCCTGTTTGACATGCTCTGTATGAACATCACTTGAATTAGAAAACACGGCAAGGAAAAGTATAAGAGGTAGCCGGCTACAAAATATTTATTAGCAAGTGTTGAACCGTCAACCCAATGCCACGGTTTGAAGTTGAATTCGGGTGGTTGGTGTGGTCATCAACTATAAACATTGATTTAGGTTCAATAATGCGATTACAGTCTTGCATTTAGCTTGGTCTTGCCGTGACTTTAGTAAGGCATTTTTGTGAAGGTGTGTATTAGGTAGGACTGTTTAGGTTCCCGGTTGTTGCGGGTTGTATTTCTCAGACTTTATTATCTGACTATATTGATGGAAAACAAAGAAGATGGTTCTGGACAATCTGTGAGCAATCAGAAACTCACAAGAAAAATCAAGTGTCGTTGGAGTTAATTGCAGCAAACCACCATATTTACGACTAGGCCTGCAGAAAATCACCTGATCACTAATTTTTTTGTAAATGTCATCGTGTTTTTAGTAAAAAAATACGACAAAAACAGATCTCATGATTTGTCCCGTTTGATTACTTTCTGATCCCTGGATTAAAAAAGAAAAGCACAACACCTCCCCGGAGTTGGTCGGGGACTCGAAGCGCGGCCACGGCAGGGCAAGGCGCCGGCCTTCAAGGCCGCGAGCAGCAGCCAACTTCCGGCGGACGGCAGGGCCATGATCGACAGCGTGCTCCTCGGCGTCGAGGTGTCTCTGTCTCAACTGCCATCCTCATCCGACGTGCTTTGTATGAGAATTGATTGGATTAGAAAACCCAGCAATGAAAAGTATAAAAAATAGCCGGTTACAAAATATTTATTAGCAAGTGCCAATCCGTCGACCCAGTCATGCGGTTTGAAGTTGAACTCCAGGGGTGGGTGCCGTCAGCAACTATTTTCAATGATTTAGGTCCAATAATGTGATTTTTTTTACCAAGAGGAAGAGGTTCAATAACGCGATCGCAGTCTTGCATTCTCGTTGGTCATGAGTTGAGCGCCGCGTCCCCCGCGCGTCGCTTCTGGCGCACGGGGGAAACCCTGACGCGCCGCCAGCCGCCCCTCCCCGCTCCTCCCCCGCTTCGCCGCCGCCGGAGGGGACACCGGCGAAGCCCGCGTGGTCCCCAGGGAAGGTGGCGGCGGGGCGTCCTCGTCGTTCTCGCGGCGGCCGATGGCGATCTCGCGGCGGCCGGTGGCGCGCGGCGGTGTTCCGCTGGTGGCTAGCGCCTGCTGCCCGTGGGGCGGCGTCCCTCACGGCGGCGGGGCGGCCCCTGAACGGCGCTTGGTGGTGGCCACGTGGCGGCGCGCGGGTGGACCTGATCTGGGCTTCCGGTCTGCGTCCTCGTCGTGGCAGCGCTTGCCGTTTCCCTCGGCCATGAGGCTGTTGGGGAACGTAGCAGAAATTCAAAATTTTCTACGCATCACCAAGATCAATCTATGGAGTAATCTAGCAACGAGGGGAAGGGGAGTGAATCTACATACCCTTGTAGATCACGATGCGGAAGCGTTGCAAGAACGCGGATGAGGGAGTCGTACTCGTAGCGATTCAGATCGCGGTTGATTCCGATCTAAGCACCGAAAGTACGGTGCCTCCGCGTTCAACACACGTGCAGCCCGGTGACGTCTCCCACGCCTTGATCCAGCAAGGAGAGAGGGAGAGGTTGGGGAAGACTCCATCCAGCAGCAACACGACGGCGTGGTGGTGATGGAGGAGCGTGGCAATCCCGCAGGGCTTCGCCAAGCACCGCGGGAGAGGAGGAGGAGGGAGAGGGGTAGGGCAGCACCAAAAGGAGACTTTCTCGTGTGTGTATGGCAGCCCAAACCTCAAGTATATATAGAGGGGAAGGGGGCTGCGCCCCCCTTAGGGTTTCCACCCCCAAGAGGAGGCGGCCAGCCCTAGATCCCATCAAGGGGGGCGGCCAAGGGGAGGAGAGGGGGAGGCGCCCCACTAGATGGGCCCTAAGGCCCATCTGGACCTAGGGTTTGCCCCCTCCCACTCTCCCATGCGCCTTGGGCCTTGGTGGGGGGGCGCACCAGCCCACCTGGGGCTGGTCCCCTCCCACACTTGGCCCACGCAGCCTTCTGGGGCTGGTGGCCCCACTTGGTGGACCCCCGGGACCCTCCCGGTGGTCCCGGTACATTACCGATTTCACCCGAAACTTTTCCGGTGACCAAAACAGGACTTCCCATATATAAATCTTTACCTCCGGACCATTCCGGAACTCCTCGTGACGTCCGGGATCTCATCCGGGACTCCGAACAACATTCGGTAACCACGTACATGCTTTCCCTATAACCCTAGCGTCATCGAACCTTAAGCGTGTAGACCCTACGGGTTCGGGAACCATGCAGACATGACCGAGACGTTCTCCGGTCAATAACCAACAGCGGGATCTGGATACCCATGTTGGCTCCCACATGTTCCACGATGATCTCATCGGATGAACCACGATGTCGGGGATTCAATCAATCCCGTATTCAATTCCCTTTGTCTAACGGTATGTTACTTGCCCGAGATTCGATCGTCGGTATCCCTATACCTTGTTCAATCTCGTTACCGGCAAGTCTCTTTACTCGTTCCGTAACTCACATCATCCCGTGATCAACTCCTTGGTCACACTGTGCACATTATGATGATGTTCTACCGAGTGGGCCCAGAGATACCTCTCCGTTTACACGGAGTGACAAATCCCAGTCTCGATTCGTGCCAACCCAACAGACACTTTCGGAGATACCCGTAGTGCACCTTTATAGCCACCCAGTTACGTTGTGACGTTTGGTACACCCAAAGCATTCCTACGGTATCCGGGAGTTGCACAATCTCATGGTCTAAGGAAGTGATACTTGACATTAGAAAAGCTCTGAGCAAACGAACTACACGATCTTGTGCTAGGCTTAGGATTGGGTCTTGTCCATCAAATCATTCTCCTAATGATGTGATCCCGTTATCAACGACATCCAATGTCCATGGTCAGGAAACCGTAACCATCTTTTGATCAACGAGCTAGTCTCCTAGAGGCTTACTAGGGACATGGTGTTGTCTATGTATCCACACATGTATCTGAGTTTCCTATCAATACAATTCTAGCATGGATAATAAACGATTATCATGAACAAGGAAATATAATAATAACCTATTTATTATTGCCTCTAGGGCATATTTCCAACAGTCTCCCACTTGCACTAGAGTCAATAATCTAGTTCACATCACCATGTGATTAACACTGACAGGTCACATCACCATGTGACCAACACCCAAGAGTTTACTAGAGTCAACAATCTAGTTCACATCTCTATGTGATTAACACTCAATGAGTTCTGGTTTGATCATGTTATGCTTGTGAGAGAGGTTATTTAGTCAACGGGTCTGAACCTTTCAGATCCGTGTGTGCTTTACGAATATCTATGTCATCTTGTGGATGCTACCACGCGCTATTTGGAGCCATTTCAAATAATTGCTCTACTATACGAATCCGGTTTACTACTCAGAGTCATCCGGATTAGTGTCAAAGTTCGCATCGACGTAACCCTTTACGACGAACTCCTTTTCACCTCCATAATCGAGAAAATTCCTTAGTCCACTAGGTACTAAGGATATGTTCGACCGCTGTCATGTGATCCATTCCCGGATCACTATTGTACCCCTTGACCAACTCATGGCAAGGCACACTTCATGTGTGGTACACAGCATAGCATACTGTAGAGCCTACGTCTAAAGCATAGGGGACGACCTTCGTCCTTTCTCTCTCTTCTGCCGTGGTCAGGTCTTGAGTCTTACTCAATACTCACACCTTGTAACACAGCCAAGAACTCCTTCTTTGCTGATCTATTTTGAACTCTTTCAAAATCATGTCAAGGTGTGCGTTCTTTGAAAGTATCATCGGGCGTCTTGATCTATCTCTATAGATCTTGATGCCCAATATGTAAGTAGCTTTTATCCAGGTCTTCCTTTGAAAAACTCCTTTCAAACAACCCTTTATGCTTTCCAGAAATTTTACATCATTTCGGATCAACAATATGTCATTCACATATACTTATCAGAAATGTTGTAGCGCTCCCACTCACTTTATTGGAAATACAAATTTCTCATAAACTTTGTATAAATCCAAAATCTTTGATCATCTCATCAAAGCGTACATTCCAACTCCGAGATGCTTACTCCAGTCCTTAGAAGGATCGCTGGAGCTAGCATACCTTTTAGCATCCTTAGGATCGACAAAACCTTTCTGATTGTATCACATACAACCTTTCCTTACGAAAACTGGTAAGGAAACTTGTTTTGACATCCATCTGCCAGATTTCATAAATGCAGCTAATGCCTACATGATTCCGACGGACCTAAGCATCGCTGCGGATGAGCAAATCTCATCGTAGTCAACTCCTTGAACTTGTGGAAATACTCTTTGCCACAAGTCGAGCTTCATAGACGGTAACATTACCGTCCACGTCCGTCTTCTTCTCAAAGTTCCATTTATCTCGGATTTCATGGCTTCTAACCATTTGTCGGAATATGGGCCCACCATCGCTTCTCCATAGCTCATAGGTTCATCGTTGTCCAACAACATGACTTCCAAGACAGGATCACGTACTACTCTGAAGTATTACGCATCCTCGTCGTCCTACGAGGTTTGGTAGTGACTTGATCCGAAGTTTCATGATCACCATCATAAGCTTCCACTTCAATTGGTGTAGGTGCCACAGGAACAACTTCCTGTGCCCTGCTACACACTAGTTGAAGTGACGGTTCAATAACCTTATCAAGTCTCCACCATCCTCCCACTCAATTCTTTTGAGAGAAACTTTTCCTCGAGAAAGGACTCATTTCTAGAAACAATTACTTTTGCTTCCAGATCTGAAATAGGAGGTACACCCAACTGTTTTGGGTTTTCTATGAAGATGTATTTATCCGCTTTGGGTTCGAGCTTATCAGCTTGAAACTTTTTCACATAAGCTGCGCAGCCCCAAACTTTTAAGAAACGACAACTTAGGTTTCTCTAAACGGTGTCGTCTCAACGGAATTGCGTGGTGCCCCTTTTAAAGTGAATGCGGTTGTCTCTAATGCCTAACCCATAAACGATAGTGGTAATTTGATAAGAAACATCATGGTATGCACCATATCCAATAGGGTGCAGTTATGATGTTCGGACACACCATCACACTATGGTGTTCCAGGCGGTATTAATTGTGAAACACTTTCCACAATGTCTTAATTGTGTGCCAAACTCGTAACTCAGATGTCTCTATGATCATATCATAGACATTTTATCCTCTTGTCACGACAATCTTCGACTTCACTCTGAAATTACTTGAACCTTTCAATAATTCAGACTTGTGTTTCATCAAGTAAATATTCTCAGCATCTACTCAAATCATCTGTGAAGTAAGAACATAATGATATCTACTGCATGCCTCAGAACTCATTGGACTGCATACATCAAAATGTATTACTTCCAATAAGTTGCTCTCTTGTTCCATCTTACTGAAAACGAGGACTTTCAGTCATCTCGCCCATGTGGTATGATTTGCATGTCTCAAGTGATTCGAAATCAAGTGAGTCCAAGCGATCCATCTGCATGGAGTTTCTTCATGCATATATACCAATAGACATGGTTCGCATGTCTCAATCTTTTCAAAAACGATTGAGTCCAAAGATCCATCTACATGGAGCTTCTTCATGCGTTCTATACCAATATGACTCAAATTGCAGTGCCATAAGTATCTGGAACTATCATTACTATTTTACATCTTTTGGCACGAACATGTGTATCACTACAATCGAGATTCATTTTAGGTGCAAGACCATTGAAAGTATTATTCAAATAAGCAGAGTAACCATTATTCTCCTTAAATGAATAACCGTATTGCGATAAACATAATCCAATCATGCTCAACGCAAACACCAAATCTCGATGGTAGAGGGAGCATGCGATGCTTGATCACATCAACCTTGGAAACATTTCCAACACATATCGTCATCTCACCTTTAGCTAGTCTCCATTTATTCCACAGCTTTTATTTCGAGTTACTAACACTTAGCAACCGAACCAGTATCTAATACCCTGGTGCTGCTAGGAGTACTAGTAAAGTACACATTCATATAACGTATATCCAATATACTTCTGTCGACCTTGCCTGCCTTCTCATCTACCAAGTATCTAGGGTAGTACTGCTTCAGTGACCGTTCCTCTTATTACAGAAGCACTTAGTCTCGGGTTTGGGTTCAACCTTGGGATTCTTCACTAGAGCAGCAAACGACTTGTTGTTTCATGAAGTATCCCTTTTTTCCTTGCCCTTCTTAAACTAGTGGTTTTATTAACCATCAACAATTGATGCTCCTTCTTGATTTCTACTTTCGCGGTGTCAAACATCGCGAGTTGCTCAAGGATCATCATCTATCCTTGATATGTTATAGTTCATCACGAAGCTCTAATAGCTTGGTGGCAGTGACTATGGAGAACCATCACTATCTCATCTGGAAGATAAACTCCCACTCGATTCAAGCGATTGTGGCACTCAGACAATCTGAGCACATGCTCAACGATTGAGCTTTTCTCCCTTAGTCTTCAGGCTTAAGAAACTTGTCAGAGGTCTCATACCTCTTGACGTGGGCACTAGTCTGAAATCCCAATTTCAGTCTTCGGAACATCTCATATGTTCTGCGACGTTTCAAAACGTCTTTGGTGCCACAATCCTAAACCGTTAGCATTACGCACTGAACTATCACGTAGTTATCAAAACGTGTATGTCAGATGTTCCGCAACATCTACAGACGACGCTGAGGTTCAGCACACCGAGCGATGCATTAAGGACATAAGCCTTCTGTGCAGCAATGAGGACAATCCTCAGTTTACGGACCCAGTCCGCATAATTGCTACTACCAACTTTCAACTAAATTTTTCTCTAGGAACATATCTAAACCAGTAGAACTTAAAGCGCAAGCTATGACATAATTTGCAAATACCTTTTTGACTATGTTCATGATAATGAAGTTCATCTGATTATGGACTCCCACTCAGATAGACATCCCTCTAGTCATCTAAGTGATACATGATCCAAGTCAAACTAGGCCGTGTCCGATCATCACGTGAGACGGACTAGTCATCATCGGTGAACATCTCCATGTTGATCGTATCTACTATACGACTCATGTTCGATCTTTCGATCTCTTGTGTTCCGAGGCCATGTCTGTACATGCTAGGCTCGTCAAGTCAACCTAAGTGTTTTGCATGTGTTCCGAGGCCATGTCTGTACATGCTAGGCTCGTCAACACCCGTTGTATTCGAACGTTAGAATCTATCACACCCGATCATCACGTGGTGCTTCGAAACAACGAACCTTCGCAACGGTGCACAGTTAGGGGGAACACTTCTCTTGAAATTTTAGTGAGGGATCATCTTACTTACTACCGTCGTTCTAAGCAAATAAGATGCATAACATGATAAACATCACATGCAATCAAATAGTGACATGATATGGCCAATATCATCTTGCTCCTTTGATCTCCATCTTCGGGGCACCATGATCATCTTTGTCACCAGCATGACACCATGATCTCCATCATTGTGTCTTCATGAAGTTGTCACGCCAACGATTACTTCTACTTCTATGGCTAACGCGCTTAGCAATAAAGTAAAGTAATTTACATGGCGTTATTCAATGACACGCAGGTCATACAAAAAATAAAGACAACTCCTATGGCTCCTGCCGGTTGTCATACTCATCGACATGCAAGTCGTGATCCCTATTACAAGAATATGATCAATCTCATACATCACATATATCATTCATCATATCTTCTGGCCATATCACATCACATAGCACATGCTGCAAAAACAAGTTAGACGTCCTCTAATTGTTGTTGCAAGTTTTTACGTGGCTTGTATAGGTTTCTAGCAAGAACGTTTCTTACCTACGTAAAACCACAACGTGATATGCCAATTTCTATTTACCCTTCATAAGGACCCTTTTCATCGAATCCGTTCCGACTAAAGTGGGAGAGACAGACACCCGCTAGCCACCTTATGCAACTAGTGCATGTCAGTCGGTGGAACCTGTCTCACGTAAGCGTACGTGTAAGGTCGGTCCGGGCCGCTTCATCCCACAATGCCGCCGAAACAAGATAAGACTAGTAGCGGCAAGAAGAATTGGCAACATCAACGCCCACAACTACTTTGTGTTCTACTCGTGCATAGAAACTACGCATAGACCTAGCTCATGATGCCACTGTTGGGGAACGTAGCAGAAATTCAAAATTTTCTACGCATCACCAAGATCAATCTATGGAGTAATCTAGCAACGAGGGGAAGGGGAGTGAATCTACATACCCTTGTAGATCGCGATGCGGAAGCGTTGCAAGAACGCGGATGAGGGAGTCGTACTCGTAGCGATTCAGATCGCGGTTGATTCCGATCTAAGCACCGAAAGTACGGTGCCTCCGTGTTCAACACACGTGCAGCCCGGTGACGTCTCCCACGCCTTGATCCAGCAAGGAGAGAGGGAGAGGTTGGGGAAGACTCCATCCAGCAGCAACACGACGGCGTGGTGGTGATGGAGGAGCGTGGCAATCCCGCAGGGCTTCGCCAAGCACCGCGGGAGAGGAGGAGGAGGGAGAGGGGTAGGGCAGCACCAAAAGGAGACTTTCTCGTGTGTGTATGGCAGCCCAAACCTCAAGTATATATAGAGGGGAAGGGGGCTGCGCCCCCCTTAGGGTTTCCACCCCCAAGAGGAGGCGGCCAGCCCTAGATCCCATCAAGGGGGGCGGCCAAGGGGAGGAGAGGGGGAGGCGCCCCACTAGATGGGCCCTAAGGCCCATCTGGACCTAGGGTTTGCCCCCTCCCACTCTCCCATGCGCCTTGGGCCTTGGTGGGGGGGCGCACCAGCCCACCTGGGGCTGGTCCCCTCCCACACTTGGCCCACGCAGCCTTCTGGGGCTGGTGGCCCCACTTGGTGGACCCCCGGGACCCTCCCGGTGGTCCTGGTACATTACCGATTTCACCCGAAACTTTTCCGGTGACCAAAACAGGACTTCCCATATATAAATCTTTACCTCCGGACCATTCCGGAACTCCTCGTGACGTCCGGGATCTCATCCGGGACTCCGAACAACATTCGGTAACCACGTACATGCTTTCCCTATAACCCTAGCGTCATCGAACCTTAAGCGTGTAGACCCTACGGGTTCGGGAACCATGCAGACATGACCGAGACGTTCTCCGGTCAATAACCAACAGCGGGATCTGGATACCCATGTTGGCTCCCACATGTTCCACGATGATCTCATCGGATGAACCACGATGTCGGGGATTCAATCAATCCCGTATTCAATTCCCTTTGTCTAACGGTATGTTACTTGCCCGAGATTCGATCGTCGGTATCCCTATACCTTGTTCAATCTCGTTACCGGCAAGTATCTTTACTCGTTCCGTAACTCACATCATCCCGTGATCAACTCCTTGGTCACACTGTGCACATTATGATGATGTTCTACCGAGTGGGCCCAGAGATACCTCTCCGTTTACACGGAGTGACAAATCCCAGTCTCGATTCGTGCCAACCCAACAGACACTTTCGGAGATACCCGTAGTGCACCTTTATAGCCACCCAGTTACGTTGTGACGTTTGGTACACCCAAAGCATTCCTACGGTATCCGGGAGTTGCACAATCTCATGGTCTAAGGAAGTGATACTTGACATTAGAAAAGCTCTGAGCAAACGAACTACACGATCTTGTGCTAGGCTTAGGATTGGGTCTTGTCCATCAAATCATTCTCCTAATGATGTGATCCCGTTATCAACGACATCCAATGTCCATGGTCAGGAAACCGTAACCATCTTTTGATCAACGAGCTAGTCTCCTAGAGGCTTACTAGGGACATGGTGTTGTCTATGTATCCACACATGTATCTGAGTTTCCTATCAATACAATTCTAGCATGGATAATAAACGATTATCATGAACAAGGAAATATAATAATAACCTATTTATTATTGCCTCTAGGGCATATTTCCAACAGAGGCGTGGTCCGGGACGGGCCGAGCGCCGGTGGTGCTGGCCAGGACGCACGCTGGCAGCGCCCTACTTCATCTCGTGTCGTCTCGCTGGCCAATGGTGGTGGTCATCTTCTTCGTCAGAGATGGCCGGCCAGAGGCTTGGTGATCGGATCTCGAGATCCATCATCCAGTCCCGGCTGCGAGTTGGGGAGACATGGTTGCCGGTGAAAACCGAGCCGTTGGCAGTCGATGGCGGCGTTCTATGCCGTTACCTTGATGGAGGCATCGTCGTGTAACTACTGTCGACCCACTCGTGCCGCTCTCGGGGAAACCCTAGGATCTGGTATTCCAGATCGGACGATGGCGGCATTGCGGTGTCGTTTCTCTCTTGGGAGCATCGTTTGTGGAGCAGCGCTGGAAGTCAGAGGCAGGAGGTGGAGCGGCTTCGTCTTGCACGGAACTTCGGTGGAGATGTTAAGTCATGCCTGACCGACAGGTGCTACGCTTTGTCATGCCTGGCCGGCAGGTGCTACGCACGACAGATCTTCCAAAGACTTCAAGTTGTGTCGGCTGGTGGTACCTGGCAGCATGGTGCTGAGGTGTATCAGTGGCGACCGTGACGTGCACAGCTGTTTGCGCGCAGGGAGGGGGTGCCGTTGGGCGCCGTGGTGGCGTCGGCGATAGCTAGACCGAGCAAGGTTGATGCATCAGTACAGTTCTGAAGATGGAGCGGTGGCAGTTGGCGGCGGCGGCCTCTGAGAGCACGCCGGACCGGCGAGACCCATGCCCGGCAGAAGTCCTGGATGGGTCCTCAGGTCTTAGATGTTAGGTTTGGCTGCGATGTCTGTTTGGTATTAGGCCTAGGCTATCTGCGCCCCTTCATCAACTGGATAGGTGTAACGACAGTTTGTTGCTTAGACGACGGCTTTAGTCTTACTGTGGTATTACTTTGTAAGGTCTTGTGAGAATAATTAATAAAGTGGCCGTATGCATCGCCCAGATGCAGAGGCCAGGGGTCATCCTTCTTTTCTAAAAAAAATATATGATGACGTACGTGAAACATTAATTTCGTGAAGGCGGACAGTGTATAAGTTCCTGGTTGGTGCCGGTTAGTCTGGTCAACCAGCATGCACTACAAACCCCCTTCACATTTTGGCTTCCGTTCCAACAGCAGCTAATCCTCGCCTAGTTTCAACGATCGGCTTGTCCTCTCAAGGTTAGTTGTGATCTTGCCAACATAGTATTTGTCAATTGATGTCAACATAATATGGCTTCATGCATCGATTGATGCAGAGAACGGGGGTTATCCTCCTTTTTAAAAAAAAAAACAAAAGCTAATTTGCATATTCTTTGAGTTCTCTTGTCGTATTAGTGTCGCCATTCTTAAGCTCCTCAACTCCTCGCTAGTCTCGTAGGTGCCAAACTCCCTGGCAAAAAATGCAGCGGCAAACTTTGCCTGATGTCAAACTCCTTGGGTGCTCCGGCCAGGGAGCAATAACTCAGTTGGGCTAGGAAAGAAGGGCGATTGGATAGGTGAGTTCATAGGATTAATAGTCAAAAGAGCTTGAGGCACAGGTCTGATGTGCCTACACTGCCACAGCTGGTCTTGATAAAACTGTCATCTTGCTTTAGATTCAAGTTATCAGGTCTTGATATCTTGAAGTAGGAGTTATATGGTTAACCGAGAGTTATAGGGTCAAAAATCAACATAAATCATGACAGTATATGCTGATTTTTGATAAACTGAAGATTAATAGAGTTATATGGTTTTATCTTCTGGGTCAAAAGCTTGATTTACGCAGTACATGCTTTCATTCCCAATACATTTCAGGTATTCAACTTTTTCATTAATTGTCAAAACTGCCATCTTGCTTCTGATTCAACTGATCAAGTCTTCGTGCGAATCATGTCTGAATGCATCTCCAAGCAGAAGATTAATACAGAATTACATGGTTTTCTTTTCTGCGTCAAAGGCTTGATTGATGCTCTATATCATTGAATTCCCAATGCATCTCAGGTATTCAGCTCTTCTCCGTAACTGTATATACTTTACCATTCTAAATTTGAGTTACCGTTGGTTAATATATCGCCACTGAAGATGTACAACATGCCCAATTTTTTTACTATAGACAAAAAAGATCCCATATGTGCTGTTTGTAGCCGTTGCACTTGCTCTAATTCTTTTCAGCCAAATTCTTCTTATCACCATTGCAAATTGGTCTGACATGTCATGGTAACTTTGTAATGTATTAGGTTAGGGGGATGTCACTTCAAGTAATTTTCCAATGTTGTCTGTTAAATGGAATAATAGAGAGGTTGCCCTTAAGAAACATACTATTTTCTCCAAATGTAGTTTACTTTTTTTTTTAGAAAAGGAGGATGACCCCCTGGCTCTCCAAATGTAGTTAACTAGCCACTAGTAATATAGATATTGATCAATTTTGTAGATAGGGAGTTTATTACATAGTTTGATTGGGGATGAGCATTGCTCTTGAGTCTAAAAAAAGTACAAGTGGACTTCTTCAAACTTTTTATCATCAATGACATTAACCAATTGATATTGCAGACTCAACAACACAATAATTCTCTGAAGTTCTGAAGTATTTCATTTTTTCCTTTGCATGAAACACTGTGACGGGTGAGGGTGTGTATAAATAGAGTAATACCACCAAGGAAAGATAAAAAATGCTACACGGCTGATGTCATGGAACATCTCAAAACCACAGTTGTTACAGCCACACACCGATGGATATCCGGCAGTGGAGGAGAGAAGTTTTTATTATTAAAAAACATATCATTCATGCAAAGCCAAAGCGACCAAACTAAAGCTTCCGCCCCCACCCGGATTAGGATTCTAAGATTGCGATCCACGCCCCTTAGTCTTAGGCAACAAAAAAACTATCCGACTAAGCCTAAACAGGCCGAATTAACCGGCATCTAAGAGCTCAAGCATACCTATAAGATTGTGATTGTCCTTGCACTTCTGCTTCGGTACCCCCTCCCCCTCCTAAACAGAATGACGGCTCAGATTAGGTCATGCCTCTTCATAATAAAGGGCATGATGGTCATATTTTGTTGTAAACATATACGCTATACACATGGGAGCTGAGCGCCTGAGCCGGCCCATCCAACCTTTTTTTTTTTGATTTTGAATCGGAAAAAATGTAATTGTGACAGTGGCGGGAATCAAACCAACTACCTGTGGTTCATAGTGGAACGCCATAACAAACTAGCCACCTCAGTTCACGAGCATGCATTTTGCCTTTCTTGCTCTTTTCTTATATCCACTTTTCTTTTCCTTCGTTCTTTTTTCTTTTTCTTTTTTCTTTTTTCTCGTTTTTCCAAATGGTTTTCTTCAACTTTTATTTTTTCTTTTTCTTTGTCATTTTCCTTTCTTTTTCTGTTCCTTTTTCTCTTGCAATGTGCAAATTTTTTCGATTTTGTTTTTTTTAAGAAATGAAAGAAGTTTTTTTCAATTTGTGAACAATTTTTAAAATTTCGCGAACTTTTTCCAAAATCGAGAACTTTTCTTCAAATTTGTAAAAAATATATTGATGAACTTTGTTTCAAAATCAATGAACTTTTTTCAAAATGGATTATTTTTTTCAAAACCGATGAACCTTTTTCTCAAAATTGATGAACTTTTTCAAAATGAATGCATTTTTTTAAAGTTGATGAACTTTATTTTCAAAGTTGATGGACTTTTTCCGAAATCGATAAATTTTTTCCAAAATTGCTGAACTTTTCAAATCCTTGAGCTTTTTTCCAAAATCCATGAAAATTTTCTCAATTCATGGTATTTTTCAATTTGTGAACATTTTGCATATCCACGAATATTTTTTCAAATCCATAAACTTTTCCAAAAAGATGAACCTTTTTGAAAGTCAACTGTCAAAGGTCAAACATGTCTAGGTCAACCATGAAGAACGTTTCTTTGGATGAACCAGGAAGAAGCAATCGGGCGTATGCTCTTGACGAGCGACAGCTGATCGCTCGTGTAGTTGGGCCGGCCCATGAAAGGTGGTGTGCGAGCGTTGTGTCTGCTAACTAGCGCATCAAGCGCTGACTACACGAGCGCGCTTAGACACGCGCGCGTGGCCGCAAGCTGCTGCCGGTTGGCGAGACGTCTCGTGAGCATGACGTGTACGTGAGGGAGCCTAGTGCTTTAGCTTTTCGGTTATCCCGTTTCCTACCGAATTGACCGATTTGAATTTAGTCATTTAAAGTAAAAACCGAGTTTTGCTGTACCAGCGGAAAAAACAAAAACTTGGTATTTTCAGTTTTGGTATCAGTTTGTCGTTCGGTTTCTTTGCCCATCCTTATAGGAGTAAAAAATAGTTTTCAAATATTGTTTTCAATTTTAAAAAATGTTCTCATTTTAAAAAAAATTACAAATTTGAAGGATGTTTGTGTTTCAGAAAAACATGACAATTATTTTAAAGTACATGGTTTGCAATTTGTGTTCAAATTTTTTGTCAATTGTTGGGAATAGGTTAACAATTTATAAATAAGTGTTCAAGTTTGGAAAAATTTCGTACACAATTCAAAATTCCAAAAATTGTTGGTTTTTCAGAAAAATGGTTAGGACATAAGAAATGTTCATGTTGATTGGTATTGATGGAAATTACTAATAACAGAAACAATCAAATTAGCAAAACTATATGCTCACGGATGCACCCGTCTGACTAGTCTGTCACGCTCCTCTCAACTAGTGTCTTTTTTTACTATGGATAAATGAGCACAACTTCTTGCAGCAACCTGACCGGACATATGAGGCATTCATAACAGGTTTGAGCAACGTCCGACACTGGCACGCTGCGACACGGCCGGCCATTTGTCAGGCCTTTTCATCAGGAAACTCCAGAAAATGCAAAAATTGTCAAAAATTCAAACAACTTAGCATAATGCTTTGAGTTGGTCACAAAACCTGGTGGAAAAATTGCGGGTCCACTCGGTGTCCATATGTTTGGTGTCTGAATTCGTTCAAATTATGCGTGGAGTACTAGAATGGGCATGCCCAGTTGCTGGCAAAATTTGAGTAAATTTTATGGATGATCGCAACTACCTCATGTACAATGGAGGATTTCGGTTTAGGCAAAAGAGTATGTCCCATATCACTTTTTTCACATACATAAAATAAACAAAAAAATCCACACACTAGAATCATCATGGCATGCATCTATGCCAAGTTTCATCGTCTTTTGATATTCTATCCAATTTCTACTATTTACCCCGTGAAAACCCTAAAATACTGGCCGGACATGACGCAATGCGCGTTCGGTGTCCAAATTCGTTCAATTTTTGTGTGGAGTACTAGAATGAGCATGTCCAGCTTCTAGAAAAATTTGGGTAAATTTTATGAGTGTCCAAAACTACATTATGTACAACGGAGGGGTTTCGGTTTAGGCAAAAGAGTCTGCCTCCTAGCACTTTTTTGCACATACATCAAATAAAACACAAAATTTTGTCCACACACTACAATCATGATGGCAAGCATCCATGCCAAGTTTCATCAACTTTTGACACTTTATGCATTTTCTACGGGTTTCCCGGTGAAAACCCCTAAAATACTGGTCGGACATGACACAACGTGCGTTCGGTATCTGAATTTGTTCAAAATTTGCATGGAGTACTAGTATGCGCATGCACAGCTGCTCGAAAAATTCAGGTAAATTTTATGAATGTCCACAGGTACATCATGTACAACAAAAGTGGTTTCGGTTTAGACGGAGGAGTCCATCCCATAGCACTTTTATTTCACATACATCAAATGAACCTAATTTTTTTTCCACACACTAGAATCATCGTGGCAAGCATCCATGCCTAGTTTGATCAACTTTTGACATTTTATGCATTTTCTATGTTTTGTCTCGATGAAAAACCCTGAAAAACTGGCCGGGCATGGCGCAACATGCGTTCGGTGTCTGAATTCGTTCAAATTTTGCGGAGTACTATAATGGGCATTCCCAGCTGCTAGAAAAACTTGGTTAAATTTTATAAATACCCCTAACTACATCATGTGCAACGAAGGTGTTTCGTTTAGGCGGAAGAGTCCGTCCCATATCACTTTTTCACATACATCCATGAAACCTATTTTTTTCCACACACTAGAATCATCATGGCATGCATCCATGCCAAGTTTCATCGACTTTTGACATTTTAAGCAAAAAAATCTAAATCACTGGCCGAACGTGACGCAACGTGCGTTCGTTGTCCGAATTCGTTCAAATTTTGCATGGAGTACTAGAATGGGATTGCCTTGATGCTGGAAAATTTTGGGTAAATTTTATGAATGTCCACAACTACATCATGTACAATGGAGGGGTTTCAGTTTAGGGGGAAGAGTCCGTCCCATATCACTTTTTCCCACACACATCAAATGAACCAAAAAAATTTCCACACATTAGAATCATCATGGCATGCATCTATGTCAAGTTTCATCGACCTTTGATATTGTATGCATTTTCTACTTTTTTCGAGTGAAAAAACCATAATATACTGGCCGAACGTGACGCAACGTGTGTTCAGTGTCTGAATTCCTTCAAAATTTGCGTGAAGTACAAGAATGGTCATGCCCATCTGCCTGGAAAAGTTAGTTAAACTTTTTGAATGTCCACAAGTACATCATGTACAACAGAGGAGTTTTCGTTAAGACAGAAGAGTCCGTCGCATGCCACTTTTTTCCACATACATCAAATGGACCCAAATGCGTTATGTTTATTTGGCGCATGTCAAAAAACAACATGCTCTCAAACAGAGCCTTATGGCCTACACGGGGACCTTACGTTGAACACGGTGTTTTTCTCTTGGACATTCTTGAAATGGCACTAACTTTTTTCAGTAGGTGGGTATGCCCATGATAGGCACCATGTGAGGTTTTGAAGGAAAAAAAGTATTTTGAAATTGTAATTTGAATAGATAGTTAAAACTGTTGTATTAAGTTTTTATCATATCAACTAAATACAAAGGGGATTTTTTTTAAACAGTCAATGTTTTTTCATAACATTTAATCAATATTTGAAGGGAAAAATATAATCAAGACAATTACGTTAAACTATTATTTCGATATTCCAAAAAATATTTCAATTTTGTGAACAAGTTTCAAAAAGAAAAATAAAGTATAAAAAGGAGAAAAATGAATTAAGGAAAAAAGAGAAGAAAAAAGAAAAAATATAAAGGAAAAAAAAGCTTAGGTCTTGGCCGAACAAGGAGAATTCTAAAAAAGTTCACAAGTTTGGAAAATATTCGCAAATTTAGAAATAATTTCGGATTTGAAAAAATGTACAAATTTTTGAAAAGTTCACAAACCCAAAAGAAAATTCGTGAAAAATAAAAGTGAAGAAGGGAAAAATTAAAACGAAAATGAGCAAAGAAAGAGAAAAAAACCAGGCAAAAACCGTGCATAAAAAACCCAAAAGAAAATCGTCCAGAAAAATCATTCAGAACTAGAACCGAGAATGTAGACAACAAGAAGGAAAAGAAGTGAAAGTATGCACAACAAGTTATCTATCCGAGGTGGTTACTCTGGTTGAAAATAACCTGATAGTGCTGAGTCCAATTAACAATTGGCGTGATATTTTTTGACGCTAAAGAAAAGGAAGAAAAAATGTAAGTGGGCGATGCCCTCTATCCTGCCATCATCCCATCAAGCTTGTCAATAATCGATGAAAGGTGTGGATTATTCTTCTTATATATGCCACTATGTGCCTATACAGAAAGCATGTCAGATTGGGAGTATTGACTTGATCTACAAAATTTCTTGTCACTAAGCACCGGTTTCTTCTGCAATACCGATAAACAAAAAACAATTTGGTCATAATCTTGCTGCAAACTTCAAATAAGACAGGTTAAGACAACTCTAACCGATCTCCTAAAATTTAGTGGAGTAAAATTTTACTCTACTAACGATGGCCGCACCTGACCGATCTCCTAAAAAGTTAGTGGAGTAAAACTAAAATTGTCTCGATTTTGTGTCCTAGCCGCACCAACTTCAAACACTACACGATACATATCTTAAAAACATTCAAATTGAAACATGCATAGCATAACGGTCACCTTGGAACCTTGGTGCTTGCTTCGGTCACCTCCACAACCTCCTCCTTGGCCACCTGCTCCTCGGCCTCGTCGTCCTCCATATCTTGGGTGGCCGAATGATCCCAAAACGAGTCGTAGTCGAGCTCCAGTCCAATGACGGCCGAGGACTCCAACGATGCGAGGAATTCAGCCCTGTTCATCTCCGCACTACAATATCAAAGCAAACACAATCAACAACCATTAACGATCACCAACAATCACTATCGAATACTGACACGACGCGAGGTTTTTATTTTTACCTTGTTGGCATTTCATCGAGCACCTGGTGGCCGCAATTCTTGTTGCCGGTTGCGGCCTCGCATGGGAGCAGTCGCTGTAGGGCCCACCGGAGGTGCAGCACTAGTCGTCGGCCTAGGACAAGGCGCCGCTTTGGCCTTTTTCATCTTCTTATTCTCGGCCGCCTCCGCGAGCGCCGTCGTGGGCTTTCGACGCCGTTTGCCTCCGATAGGTGCGACGGGAGGGCGGCGTGCCATCGCCTCCCCGGACACCATTGGAGCGGTTGGAGGAGCTTGAACGCGTGGGTGGGTCTTCTTCATACCCAAACTCTTCTTCTTCTTCGTCGTCGGCGGCGCGTGGGTGGTTTTCAGCGGCGAAAGGTCGGCGGGGGTGAGGGAAGGGGCCGGGCTATCCATTCCGGTTGGCCCAGCGGTCATCGATGGCGGCTGCGTCGGCGAGAGACAGTGCTGCGCGGAAGGCGCCGATTTTACTCGGTCGCGGCGGGATGGAGTAAATTTAGGGAAATTTTGAGAGAAATAGGAAGGTGGAGTTTTACTCCACTAAGCCGGATAAGGGATCGGCTATGTGTGTCGTAAGGGAGTAAACCAGAAATATTACTCCCTTATGGCCTTTTAGGGGATCGGTTTGAGTTGTCCTTAGAGCTGATCCGAAGTTTAACTCTGCTTGAGTGAGGATTATCTAGTACCATTGCTCTTAACATCGAAATGATATTGCGGTCCTTCATTTTTATTTTATTTTACTTGATGACCTTGTCAATTACTTTCTCTGATTCAAAATATAAGGCATTCTTGAGTACAATTTTGTTGCCAAAATATAACAAATTCTAGGTACTATGGACCAGATTCTCTTGTCATAATCGACAGAACTAGCAATCATGTCCTCTTTCTCTCCCACATCAAAATAATATGCACATACACAACGGAAATGTTCATTAAAATTACCGTGTTTGCACATGCAGAATGTAAATGCTCATTGGAACCGCAACAAGGGTTCACTATTATAAGATGTTTGGCATATTTTAATATAAACTATATATGGACTAAAATGAGTGAACACACTAAAATATGTATACATCCGATTCAGAAAAAAGTTAAAACATCTTATAATAGTGAATGGTGGGAGAGTTGCTTTGTATACTCTCTCTTATTTAGTACTCCCTCCATCTGGAATTAATTGTCGGAGAAATGAATGTATCTAGACGTATTTTAATTCCAACGTACATACATTTTTATCCATTTCTGCGACAAGGGGGCGGGACAGAGTGCAAATCTTTGAATCATTCGCCCTCATCACATACTCTGATGCTTTTGTGGCGAAAACAGGAGGCGCCCCAATTTGTTAATCATAAGAAGCACGTATCTGGAGCAGAGACATTCATACCGCTCGTCCAATACGTCACTAGACTTAAACCAATTATGCACATCGTCACTCCTGTTGGTGAGATGAGGGGAAGGACACATCAGGTGGTGACAGAAGAAGGCAAGCGCCTCATGGCTTCACTCATCAGAACTCTGCACGATTTCCACAGAGCTGGCAAGTGCCCCGAGAGATTTTGCGCATCGGACATTGCCGTGACATCTACTGGCAGAGTGAAACACACAAATACAAGCTTGCTACGAGGGAAGACCGATGAGCTGGTACTCAGAAACTACGAGGATGCCTGCGACATTTTTGAGAAGACAGTGTTCGACGGGTATGATTCAGCTCTTATCCCTGAAGACATTAAGCATTTGTTGCAGCTGATGACATCTCCTGGTGCAATCTGTGCGGAGTATGTCATAAGCACGCATACTTCTCTTGTCCCTCTTAGTAATAGGTACCAGTTCTATCTTGATATGTGCGACCATATCACATCTGTGCTGGATGGCAATCCTGAACAAAATGACATCCTTAGTTCTGTGCCCTATGGTGACAAGTGGGTAGAAAAGTTGGAAGCCAATCTTCTGCTGGAGGAGTCGTTCCACCGCAGCGGACCATACGACACCGAAGGATCAGCCATGGCCTTTCTGAAGTTCTACAGGGACACACTTATGTGTCGAATGGAAAGTTTATGAAGCCTTTGAAGAGCTTTCCAGGGGTGAAACCGTTGGAGTACACAAAAGATGATTTTGAAAGTGTCTTGTTGGTTACTTATCCCATATGCCTACCGAGAATGCAAGAAGAGCTTGAAAAGCATGAGCAGCTGAGGGATTTGAATCTTCACAACCTGACCTACATTTGATGCCTCTTCACTACATGAGACGCAGTTTATAACTAGTACTGTACTGTGGCCTGTGATGTTGTACCGTGGTCATCCTTGAAGGAACTTGGATAGTTCTTATGTTTTCCTTCTTTTTGACCTAGCTAAGACGAGGAACCATGTGGTTCTGTTTAAGAATCAGTGATCTGCTGTATATATCTCAGTCTTCAGTATCTTGTTGTATACAGATTATGAACATTGTTGCATACTGAATAGTATGTTGTATACTGAATAATACGTTGTTGTATACTGAAGATTCTTTTTAGATAGTCTGTGGGTAATTCGTTGCATATGAAAGATATAGTTCAACTACTGTTTCTAGTTGTGTGCCAATTATACTCTTACATGGAAGAAACTAATACTGTGTGGTATTTGGTCAACTACTATTGTAGCCTTTCTTTTTTTCACTGGAGTTAAATAACCAATCCATGAAGCACGAGCATAAGGTGTTGTGATATGTTTTCAAATTTGGTAAGAAAAACGCCCACCTTTAAACTATACCTCTATAACAAGGGCCTATTGCTTCTGGCGGTACGTCATTAAAATTGCCCCCAAAGTTACAAAATATTACCCACTAATGCCACCTCTAATTAACAAAAAACGGGGAGCAACTAGTTGACGACCGCTCCTTCGGGAGGCTCAAAACGATCAGCGCCACTTGGCGCGCTCTCAGCCGCCTGCCACGTGTCGCGCTCTGGGCGCTCCCTCCGGATTTTGTTTTTATTTTTATTTTTCTGCACGCGTTTTCAGCTTTTTAAACGGTTTTTTCTCTCTTTTTTGGCGTTTTAGTTTTCCACCGGTCTTCCGTAGCTTTTGCACAAAAAACGAAAACAATTTTTTTTGCGCGAAAAAGCGCGTTTTATTATTTTCTTCTTCCGCGAGAGGCACGACCGTGCCTCTCGAAAACGAAAAAAACGCGTTTTTTGTTTTTTTCTTCCGCGAGAGGCAGAGTTTTGCTTCCGTAAGAGGCATGGTTGTGCTTTCGTGAGAAGCACGCCCGTACCTTCTCGAAAACGAAAAAATGCATTTTCTGTTTTTTTCCTTCCGCGAGAGGCATGTTTTGCTTCCGCGAGAGGCACGGTTGTGATTTCGCGGGAGGCACGGCCATGCCTTTTTCGGAAAGGAAAAAAAACATGTGCTCCTGGTTCGTTTTTTTGTCTGATTTTTTCGTGAAAAAAAAGTTTGTTAAAACCTATCAACATGGGATCTAGTTTTGAAGATCTCGACACGAGGAATCAAACGGTGAAATCGGTTCAAGATTTAGACGCACAGCTTAAGAGATAAAACGTTTTGAATTAACGGATATATGAAAAAAGGAAAACTCACACGCTGTGACAAGTGACGCACATGCAGCGCGCCACTTGTCATAACCTGGAAAGAAGGGAGTGATCTTTGTGAGGAGTACTCTTCAATTAGTGATTTGGCAAAAAAAAAAGTTTTGCAGGGAATCCCCGCCTGGGCCGGGCCAAGCATAGGAACCCATTATACTGCGCTCTGCACACTGGAGAAGAAACAACGCGCCCGTTTCGGCCTGCCCATGTGCGGGCGCCTGTTTTTTTTACTTTCATTTTTTATTTTTATTTTTGTTTTTTGTTTTTTTTCTACTTAAAATAGTTTGGAACTTCAAAAAAGTTTCGAAATTTAAAACAACTGAGAATTTTGAAATAATATGTTCAAGAAAACATAAAAAGATTGTGAATTCAAAAAATGTTCGTGAACTTCAAAAAATCCACCAATTTCGAAAAACAAATCTTCGCCCATTCCAGAATTGTTCGCTGATACAAAAAAAATGTTCGTAAATAGTAAATCATGTTCATGATATTTAAAAATGTTCTCAGATTTGCAAAAATGTTCACAAACGATCGAAGGTATTTAGTTAAACAATACTTCTGAGCCATTATGACTATACACCTTTGTGAATTTTGAAGAATTAACTGGTGTGGTGGATTGAAATATTATAGCATGTTTTTTTAAAAATGTTTCTTGAAATTCAGAACAATTCTTTGAATTACCAAGTTTTTTCCAGCCAAGATATTCTTTCAAAAATGCGAACATTGCTTCATTTTGTGAATAAATTTAAAAAAAGAAATATTTTCTTGCATTTGTGAACAAATTTTTAAAATCATGCAATGAGATGTGAACAAAATGTGGTCATCACCATTGGAGTTTATAAGATTTTTTTTCTCCCGTTGCAATGCACCGGCCCTTTTGCTGCTTTAAATAACTTCGGACTTTAAAAAAGTTCCAAAAAAAATGAAAATTTTAAAATAAAATGTTTAATAAATCATATTATTTTGGTATATTGAAAGAATGTTCATGATTTTTTTAAAGGAAGTATGCTTAATCAAAACATGTTTGATAATTTGAAAACAAATGATCGCGAATAAAAAACGGTTCATGTTTTTATAATAGTTCGTGTGTTAAAAAATGTTAATGAAATTGAAAGTTTTGCTAATTCAAATAATGTTCGTGAATTAAAAAATATCCTAAAAATTGAAAAAATCGTGACTTACAAAATAGTTTATTCATTCATAAAATGTTCGTTGATTTAAAAAATAATCATGTATTTCAAAATATGTTCGTTAAATAAAAAAGAATAATCATTTAATCAAAAAAATGTTCATTGATTCTACAAATGTTCACCGATTCAACAAAATTGTTTAATAAAATCTTCATAATTTTCATTTTTTTGAAATAGTATAAAATGTTCATGAATTCAAAAAAATCTTGATTTTAAAATGTTCAAAAGAATTTTCTTTTATGAATTTGAAAAATGTTCACGATTTAAGAACTATGCACGAGTTTAAAAAATTGTTCACAATTTCGTAAAACTGAGAGTGATAGTGTATCTTGGTGATGTAGCAAAATGTGGTCATGACCATTGCAGATTATGATTTTTTTTTTCTGCCGATGCAACGCATAGGCCCTTTTGCTAGTCTAAATCTATAACTCGGTCTATAATAAAGGGGCTATTATTTCTGGCGGTACGTCATAAAAATTGCGCCAAAGTTGCAAAATAATACCCACCAATGCCACAACCTGGGCCGGCCGGGCATACGCACCCACTATACTGCACTCTGCGCGCTGGAGAAGACACAACACGCCCGTTTCCGCCGGCCCATGTGCAGGTACCTGTTTTTCTTAGTTTCATTTTTACTTTTTCTATTTTAATAATTTGGAACATGAATTTTTTTTGAAATTTTAGAAAACTGAGAATTTTTAAATAAAAATGTCAAGACAAAATAAAATGTTTGTGAATTAAAAAATTGTTCGGGATTTTCCAAAAATACCCGCATATTCAAAAGTTGATCACAATTTGAGAAAAATGTTCGTAAAATCAGAAAGAGTCAATGATTTTGAGAAACAAATACGTGTAATAAAAATTATTACTGAAATTGATTTTTTTATAATTCAAAACTGTTCATGCGTTTAAAAAATGTATTAAAATTTTAAAAATAGTTTGTGATTTACAAAAGAGTTTATTGATTCATAAAATGTTTGCTGATTCAAAAAATATTTATGCATTTCAAAAAATGTTCATGAATTTCAAAAAAAGTCCACCAATTTCAATAAAAATGTTCGACTATTCTAGAATTGTTTGCCGGTTCAGCAAAAAATGCCTAAAAACCGTTCACAATAAAAACAATATTTGTAAATAGTAAAAAATATTCACGATATTTAAAATTGTTCTCAAATTTGTAAAAATGTGCACGAATGATTGAAGGTATGAAGTTATGGAATGCTTATGAGTCTTTGTGACTATATACCCATGTGCATTTTGAAGAAGTAACTGTCGGGGTGGATCGGAATATCATAGTATGTTTTTTTAAAAGAATTATTGAAATTCAGAATAATTATTTGAATTACCAAGTTTTTTTATAACCACAATTCTTTTTT
The DNA here is from genome assembly GCF_018294505.1 of Triticum aestivum. Classification (NCBI taxonomy): domain Eukaryota; kingdom Viridiplantae; phylum Streptophyta; class Magnoliopsida; order Poales; family Poaceae; genus Triticum; species Triticum aestivum. Next base: position 102,865,818 of record NC_057796.1, read on the forward strand.
TGAAAATGTGAATGTTGCTTCAATTTGTGAATCAATTTAAAAAAAGAAACATTTTGTTGCATTTGCGAACAAATTTTTAAAATCATGGGATGAGATGTGAACAAAATGTGGTATCCCCACTGGAGATTATGGTTTTTTTTCTCCCGTTGCTACTTTAATAATTTGGGACTTCAAAAGAAGTTCCAAAAAATTTAAAAATGAGAATTTTACAATAAAATTTTAATAAATCATATTTTGTTGTGTATTTATAAAATGTTCGTTATTATGTTTGAAAAAATGTTTGCTTATTGAAAAAATGCTCGAAATTTTGTAAACAAATGTTCGGGTAATCAAAAAATGTTCATGATTTTATAATAGTTTGTGTATTATTTTTTTAATGAAATTATACAAAATTTGTGCAATTCAAAAAATGCTCATGAATGAAAAAATATCCAAAATTTCAAAATTATTTCGTGACTTACAAAATAGTTTATTCATTCGTAAAAGGTTCGCTGATTCAAAAAATAATCATGCATTTCAAAAAATGTTCGTTAAATTAAAAAAATGCTCATTTAATCAAAAAAATGTTCGTCGACTCTACAAATGTTCGCTGATTCAAGAAAATTGTTTAATAAAATGTTCAATTTTTTCAAAAAAACTTTGCAAATACTATAAAATGTTCATGAATTCAAAAAATATTCTTGATTTTAGAAAATGTTCCAAAATTTGTAAAAGTTTTCATGAATTTTATAAATGTTCATGATTTCAAATATGTGCATGAGATTAAAAAATTGTTCATGATTTCAAAATTTATTCGTGATTTCACAAAATTGAGAGTGATGGTGTATCTCGGTGATGCAGCAAAATGTGGTCATGAACATTGGAGATTATGATTTTTTTTTTCTCCCATTGCAACACATGGGTCTTTTGCTAGTTAAATTAAGGTATAGCAAAGAGGCTTAACGTAATAAGGACTTACAAACTTTTGGAACTTCGAAAAATATATACTCAGTAATCAGCTTTGTATTTTTATACAGCTTTCTGTTTGGAATAGTGTATTTGCAGATTATTTACATGTAGCCTTACTGGTTGCTTCCCTGATAGCACTTAACAACAGTATGCATTTTTTGTGTTTGGATATCTCTAACTGATTAACTTTATGCACCCCTTCATCAATGGATAAGAGTAACGATTTGCCAAGGTGACGGCATCAGACATATTAATGTATTATTTTGTAAGGTTTTTGTGAATAATTAATAAAGTGGCTGCATGCATCTCCTAGATGCAGAGGTCGGGGGTCATCCTCCTTTTTCGAAAAAAAGCCGGCACAATGCATTGTACCTCCTGTATTTTAGACGTGAACTTACATATTGGATCGATCCCCCCTCCCACGTCGCTCCCCCGGCGACTCGGGGGGCGAAAACCCTAGCGCAGCCACACCTTCCATCCATCCCCTCCCTCGTCTCGCCACCGCCAGAGGCTCCGGCCGGCGAAGCTCGCCTGGATCCAGGGACAGCGGCGGCGGGGCAACACTCTGTCCGGCGCGAGGTGGCCAGATGCGGTGCCTCGGGCGCGTGTATGGCGATGGTGAGGTGGTGCGTGGCGGCGCGGACTGCGAGCGAGCGAGGTGGAGGGCGGCGGACTCGGGCAGGCAGCGCGCGGCTTGCTCAGAGGTGACGTGCCTTTCTCGGCTGGTGATGCCTCCGGCAACTGGTGTCTGCCTTGACTGGATCTGACGTCTCGGAGTGGGGCGTTTAGATATCTCTAACTGATTAACTATCTGCACACTGAAGAGTACCTCGAGTATTTCAGACGTAGATAACATATTGGAATTTTAATTTTCTTTTGCAGTTGCTAGAATATTTTAGAAGAAAATCTTAAGAATAGTGCGAATCAATCAAATAAGGTTAAAACAGGTAAGATTGTTAGTACTATGCTAATTATGGTCTTTGCCTTGGTCTTTGTGCATAGCAATGTAAGGCCTCATTCGGAGCATTTTCATAGAAAAAACATAGGAACAAGGATTTCAGAGGAAATTTTTCTATATATGCATTCAGTTTGTCGGAAATGCCTATAAATTTTTTGTAGGAATAGTACTCATTTTCTGTGTTTTTGAGTAAACTACACACCTATTCAAAACTTATTTTACGTGTAGGAACGAGACAAGTCAATTCCTTAGGATGGCAAGTGCCATCCTATCAAATTCCTATACTAATCCAAATTTCTACGTTTTAGTTTACTCCAAACCGAATGAGCCCTAGGAGCAACTCCAATGGGACGACCCAAACGGACATGCGTTTTGTTCGCTTTTTGTCCATTTGAGTCGGCCAAACGGACGTCCGTGTCCGCTTTTTGATTTGGGTCTACATGTGTGCCCAACGGGTGACCGACGCATTTTTGCCATGTCCGTTCTGGCATTTCGTCGAACACGTAGCAGGCAGCAGCAACGCGGACGACGACTGCAGCGGCACAGGCCCGGCGCGGGCGCGAGGCGAAGCCGGCCGCCGGGTGCGGCTGGGACGAGCGTCCGGTAGTACACAGCTGCTGCGTGCCGCCCAGTGCTCGATGCCAAAACAATGGCAATGCGCGCGCCGCTCGCTTTGGGCGAGGAAGCGAGCTAGCTCATACTAGTGCGTCAGTGATGTATTGGGGCGTCATTTTGCTCGGTGCTGCTGGCCGTGGCCTCCGTGCAGTCGTCGCCCGGCACCTGGCTCGCCGAGCCGCGCCCGCCTCGAGCTCGCCGCGCCCGTCCCGAGCTCGCCCGGCACCTGGCTCGCCGGCACCCGCCTACCGCTCGCGGAGCCGCGCCCGGCCGTCCCTCCCCGAGCTCGCCGCGCCCGCCCCCTGCAGCAGCTCGCCGGGGCTGCAGCAGCTCTCGCCCCGGCCACGCCCCGCACGCCCCTTGCGCTGCGCGCCCCGCCGCAGCTCGTGCCTCGCCCGCCCCCGGCGCTGCGTGCCCACAGCAGCTTGACGCAGAGTTCGACACCAGAAGCAACTCGAGCTCGTCGGCGTGGACGGGCGTGCTCTGTGCTGCGGGGAGATCCACAGACTCACAGCAATTTCGGACTCACAGGGTGGGTGGGGGAGAGAAAAAGGCAAGATGGGATGGATGGGTGGATGGCAGGTGGGGTAGCGCGGGCATGCAGCGGACAGTGGAAGACGAGAGGCAGAAAACGTACGCTTGGTGTCCGCTTCGGACCAAAATCAGTCCCAAATCTAAGCCAGAAATGGGTTCACGCGGACATAAAACGGACGCAAAATGGAAATAGATCTGTGTGTTGGGTCATCGTTTTTGTCCGCGCAAACCTAAACAAACATGGGCGGACGAAATGGGTCGTCCCATTGGAGTTGTCTGAAAAAGAGGTTGTCGGCCGGTGGAGTCGTCAATTTATGGCGGTTGGGTTTTGCTTTCTGTGCTCGCTGCTGTGGTTGCACTTGCACCGCACGTCGGAGTGCTGCTGGTCTGGACTCCGGCCGGCGGTGGAACTATTACTAGATACTTTCTCCGTAAATTAATATAAAATCATTAAAATCACTATTTTATGGAGAAAGTAATTCTTTTTCAAAGGTCGTTCTGGACTGACTGCTGGCTTCATGCCCGTTCAATCCAATTCTCGGCACCGGACCTTTTCGGCGCTGTTTTTCTTTCTAGCGTATGGTCCACGGCTCGGAAAACCTTATTCGCCGCTCATCGCGAATTGCCGGCGCGTCGCACAAGGGAGGCCCTCACTTGACTTTGTTTTTATTTTTTTATTTTTTTGAACCTTTATTTTCTTTTTCAAAAGATTTTAGAAATTAGAAAAATCGCATTTCCCAAAAGAATTTAACTTTTAATAAACTATTCCTGTTTTCATGGTTTATTCAGAAATTTCAAAACATGTTTGGAAAATAAAAAAAGGTTAATTTTTTTAAAAAAAACTTCGTTTCAAAAAATGTTTAGGAATTTCAAAACGAAATGTTCGTTGTTTCAGATTCTTTTTCACAAATTCAAAAATTGTTTGAAGTTTTAAAAAATGATTCCATTTTCAAATTTGTGTTCGCATTTTGAAAATGTGTTTGGGGTTTTCAAATTGTCCTCGGTTTCAAAAAATTGTTCTTAAAACTTGAAAAAATGTTCGCAATTTTGAAAGATGCTCAAAATTTTCAAGAAATGTTCACTCTTTTACACAAAGTTTGAAATTTCAAAATTTGCTCAAGTTATTAAAAAATTGTCAGATTTTCAAACATTATTCATGTTTTAAATTTTTTCCACAATGTCCAAAAAATGTTCGAAAATTCCAAAAAGTGTTCGAATCTGATGCTTCCATCTGTTCTTATACATCAACATCGCTCAATCTTCACATATAATCTATAGCACGACTGGCTAGCGACAAACCTCCAGAATCGAGAGGTGTAGAGTTCGAATCCATGCGGCGTGAGGGCATTCCATTTTTTCGATTTATACATCGCTAAACCAACTCTGATATGGTTATTGACGGTGCTACAAACATCATGGACCTGCATGCAACTGCAAAACAAGTACCATTTGATATATGCAATCTGGACTGCAGATATGATATGAAGTACATGTCTAATACAGAGGGGTACGTTCCAATGGCATCTAGTACTGGAGGTCTCACTGACTCTCTTGTCTATGGCAAAGAAGATCAAACTCTAAATCTTAGTCAAATAGAATTGTAAAATGGTGAACCAAGGGGGTATTTTAAGGAGGGACAAAGGGGGCGTTTTAGCCAACACAATGGGGGGGGGGGCAAAGGGGGCGTTTCAGCCAACACATATGTTTGGCCCAAAACCAACATGGCGCAACACCTATAGATGACCATCGAAGAAAATATAAAGTGCCATCTTGTATATTTCATCCATGTCCCTCACTTGTCATCATTGCGGCTTCAAAGTCCTAAAATCATCTTGAAGCTCCGTCTTCGTTGCTTGTACGCATGTTGCCATCTCTATGCCTGATCATACTCCACCGTGTATCCCACTTGTCCATGATAGGTCCTTCATTCTTGAAAATACAAATATATCTGACTTAGACAACATAATATTCTCATAAGTACTTGAAAATGTTCCTAGAAATGAAAGTACATGATATTTCAGTTGACGTGTGTGAGATCTAGTCATTGGTCCTTGTATCTCTATAACTTGAATGGGAGCAGCCACGAGGGTTGTAGGTATAACAGTAGGGATTTTTTCATCACGGTAAGGAAGGGGTTAGAATACTACATATCATATTGGCAATTCGATGAACACAAACGTAAGTGTAGTTTGATAAGATGCGGTTTCATTTCCCAACCAAAGGGCCAAGAGGGCCTCGAGGGAGAAGACCTTGAGATCAAAATAAGTGCCTACTCAAAAAATGGATATGGACAAACACGCCTTTCTGAAAAGGCTTGATAACAGTCAAAAATGATTTATTCGTCTTGTTCTTTTTGACATAGGATATGGACAAACTATTAGATTCCAGAAGGACACTTGGTTGTGGGAGTCACCTTAGCATTACATTATCCCATATATACAATGGTGTACAACAAAATAAGTTTTTATTGCCTCTATCTTGGGACAAGTCGTGTTAAACTTTGTTTTTCATCTCGCACTCACTTGAGTGAAGTAGACAGAATGGTTGCATTTAGTTAATAGGTTGATGCCGGTCAACCCAACGACCGATCCTTAAAGTGGAAGCTTACAACTTATTTTCAATAAAATCTATGTCAATGATGGTTTAGCCATTGCAAATTCATTCGGAAAACATAAATTCATGTTCAAGACTTCATTTTTATGTGGTATCTTGATAGGTGGGTGATCCTAACAAAAGGCAACCTAAAAAAGCGTAGATGGCCAGGTTGCACAAAATGTGTCTTTTTGTGAAAATGAGGAATCAATTCAACATCTTTTCCTAGATTGCCCCCTTGCTAAGATATTGTGGAATTCTATCCATATTATATTTAATTTACCACCCCCAATGATTATTACAAATTTGTTTGACAACTAGTTGAATGGCGTACATCCCCAGTTTAAAGCTCAAATTTGGTTGGGAGTTTGTGCTTTACTTTGGTGCCAATATGAAATTGTCGCAATGATTGTCTTTTTATCAAGACAAAGGCTGCCAATTTTGTAATGTTCATCTATAGGGCCACTTCTCAATATGCGATACTATCTTTGCTGAGAGGAGGACCAGGCGTCCTTGGTCTCTAGATGAAACCTATGGGAGATACCTCAGAGTTTGTTCAATCGTTTTGGGTGGTGGCCTAATTTTATGATAATCATGTTTAGGCACCTCTGTAGATCCCCTAAAAGCTATATTTGAGGCAAACATGTTTTTTAGGGATCTAACTCCTAGCTAGCAGGTCTACTATATATGTATAAGTCCTTAAAGTTATAAGGAAACATCCCTTAAAAAGCCACTCTCAGGATAAGTCTGGAGACGGTTGCTGTTGGAAATATGCCCTAGAGGCAATAATAAAATAGTTATTATTATATTTCCTTGTTCATGATAATTGTCTATTGTTCATGCTATAACTGTATTAACCGGAAACCGTAATACATGTGTGAATACATAGACCACAACATGTCCCTAGTGAGCCTCTAGTTGACTAGCTCGTTGATCAACAGATGGTTGTGGTTTCCTGACCGTGGACATTGGATGTCGTTGATAATGGGATCACATCATTAGGAGAATGATGTGATGGACAAGACCCAATCCTAAGCATAGCACAAGACCGCGTAGTTCGTTTGCTAGAGCTTTTCGAATGTCAAGTATCGTTTCCTTAGACCATGAGATTGTGCAACTCCCGGATACCGTAGGAATGCTTTGGGTGTATCAAACGTCACAACGTAACTGGGTGACTATAAAGGCGCACTACAGGTATCTCCGAAAGTGTCTGTTGGCACGAATCGAGACTGGGATTTGTCAATCCGTGTGACGGAGAGGTATCTCTAGGCCCACTCGGTAATGCATCATCATAATGAGCTCAGTGTGACTAATGAGTTAGCCACGGGATCATGCGTTACGGAACAAGTAAGGAGACTTGCTGGTAACGAGATTGAACAAGGTATAGGGACACCGACGATCGAATCTCGGGCAAGTAACATACCGATGGACAAAGGGAATTGTATACAGGATTGATTGAATCCCCGACATCGTGGTTCATCCGATGAGATCATCATGGAACATGTGGGAGCCAACATGGGTATCCAGATCCCGCTGTTGGTTATTGGCCGGAGAGAGGTCTCGGTCATGTCTGCATGGTTCCCGAACCCGTAGGGTCTACACACTTAAGGTTCGGTGACGCTAGAGTTGTTATGGGAAATAGTATGTGGTTACCGAAGGTAGTTCAGAGTCCCGGATGAGATCCCGGACGTCACGAGGAGTTCCGGAATGGTCCGGGGGTGAAGATCGGTATATTGGACGAAGGGTATTGGAGTCCGAAAGTGTTCCGGGGGTACCAGGCTATGGCCAGCATGACCGAAAGGTGTTTCTGTTGGAAATATGCCCTAGAGGCAGTAATAAATGGTTATTATTATATTTCTTTGTTCATGGTAATTGTCTATTATTCATGCTATAATTGTATTGTCCGGAAATCGTGATACATGTGTGAATACATAGACCACAACCTGTCCCTAGTAAGCCTCTAGTTGACTAGCTCGTTGATCAACAGATAGTCACGGTTTCCTGACTATGGACATTGGATGTCATTGATAACGGGATCACATCATTAGGAGAATGATGTGATGGACAAGACCCAATCCTAAGCATAGCATAAAAGATCGTGTAGTTTCGTTTGCTAGAGCTTTTCCAATGTCAAGTATCTTTTCCTTAGACCATGAGATCGTGCAACTCCCGGATACCGTAGGAGTGCTTTGGGTGTGCCAAATGTCACAACGTAACTGGGTGACTATAAAGGTGCACTACGGGTATCTCCGAAAGTGTCTGTTGGGTTGGCACGGATCGAGACTGGGATTTGTCACTCCGTATGACGGAGAGGTATCTCTGGGCCCACTCGGTAATGCATCATCATAATGAGCTCAATGTGACTAAGGCGTTAGTCACGGGATCATGCATTGCGGTACGAGTAAAGAGACTTGCCGGTAACGAGATTGAACAAGGTATTGGGATACCAACGACCGAATCTCGGGCAAGTAACATACCGATTGACAAAGGGAATTGTATACGGGATTGATTGAATCCTCGACACCGTGGTTCATCCGATGAGATCATCGTGGAACATGTGGGAGCCAACATGGGTATCCAGATCCCGCTGTTGGTTATTGACCGGAGAGGCGTCTCGGTCATGTCTGCATGTCTCCCGAACCCGTAGGGTCTACACACTTATGGTCCGGTGACGCTAGGGTTGTAGAGATATATGTATGCGGAAACCCGAAAGTTGTTCGGAGTCCCGGATGAGATCCCGGACGTCACGAGAGGTTCCGGAATGGTCCGGAGGTGAAGAATTATATATAGGAAGTCCAGTTCCGGCCACCGGGAAAGTTTCGGGGGTTATCGGTATTGTACCGGGACCATCGGAAGGGTCCCGGGGGTCCACCGGGTGGGGCCACCTGTCCCGGAGGGCACCGTGGGCTGAAAGTGGAAGGGAACCAGCCCCTAGTGGGCTGGGGCGCCCCCCCTTGGGCCTCCCCCCATGCGCCTAGGGTTGGGAACCCTAGGGGGGGGGGGGAGTTCCCCCTTGCCTTGGGGGGCAAGGCACCCCTTCCCCCCCACTTGGCCGCCGCCCCCCCCCTTGGATCTGATCTCCAGGGCCGGCGCCCCCCCAGGGGGCCTATATAAAAGGGGGGGGGGAGGGAGGGTAGCACACAACAGCCTTGGGCGCCTCCCTCCTCCCCTGCAACACCTCTCTCTCTCTCGTAGAAGCTCGGCGAAGCCCTGCACGAGACCCGCTACATCCACCACCACGCCATCGTGCTGCTGGATCTCCATCAACCTCTCCTTCCCCCTTGCTGGATCAAGAAGGAGGAGACGTCGCTGCACCGTACGTGTGTTGAACGCGGAGGTGCCGTCCGTTCGGCACTCGGTCATCGGTGATTTGGATCACGGCGAGTACGACTCCGTCATCCACGTTCATTGGAACGCTTCCGCTCGCGATCTACAAGGGTATGTAGATGCACTCCCTTCCCCTCGTTGCTAGTATACTCCATAGATGCATCTTGGTGAACGTAGGAAAATTTTAAAATTATGCTACGATTCCCAACAGTGGCATCATGAGCCAGGCCTATGCGTAGTTACTATACACGAGTAGAACACAAAGCAGTTGTGGGCGTTGAGTTTGCCAATTCTTCTTGCCGCTACTAGTCGTTTCTTGTTTCGGCGGCATTGTAGGATGAAGCGGCCCGGACCGACCTTACACGTACGCTTACGTGAGACTGGTTCCACCGACTGACATGCACAAGTTGCATAAGGTGGCTAGCGGGTGTCTGTCTCTCCTACTTTAGTCGGAACGGATTCGATGAAAAGGGTCCTTATGAAGGGTAAATAGAAATTGGCAAATCACGTTGTGGTCATACGTAGGTAAGAAACGTTCTTGCTAGAAACCTACAAACCACGTAAAAACTTGCAACAACAATTAGAGGACGTCTAACTTGTTTTTGCAGCAAGTGCTATGTGATGTGATATGGCCAGAAGATGTGATGAATGATATATGTGATGTATGAGATTGATCATATTCTTGTAATAGGAATCACGACTTGCATGTCGATGAGTATGACAACCGGCAGGAGCCATAGGAGTTGTCTTTATTATTTTGTATGACCTGCGTGTCATTAAATAAACGCCATGTAAATTACTTTACTTTATTGCTAAACGCGTTAGCCATAGAAGTAGAAGTAATCGTTGGCGTGACGACTTCGTGAAGACACAATGATGGAGATCATGATGATGGAGATCATGGTGTCATGCCGGTGACAAAGATGATCATGGTGCCCCGAAGATGGAGATCAAAGGAGCATGATGATATTGGCCATATCATGTCACTATTTGATTGCATGTGATGTTTATCATGTTTTTGCATCTTATTTGCTTAGAACGACGGTAGCAAGTAGGATGATCCCTTATAATAATTTCAAGAAAGTGTTCACCCTAACTGTGCACCGTTGCGAAGGTTCGTTGTTTCGAAGCACCACGTGATGATCGGGTGTGATAGATTCCAACGTTCGAATACAACGGGTGTTGACGAGCCTAGCATGTACAGACATGGCCTCGGAACACACGCAATACACTTAGGTTCACTTGACGAGCCTAGCATGTACAGACATGGCCTCGGAACACGGAGGACCGAAAGGTCGAGCATGAGTCGTATAGAAGATACGATCAACATGGAGATGTTCACTAATCTTGACTAGTCCGTCTCACGTGATGATCGGACACGGCCTAGTCGAATTCGGATCATGTTTCACTTAGATGACTAGAGGGATGTCTATCTGAGTGGGAGTTCATTAAATAATTTGATTATATGAACTTAATTATCATGAACTTAGTCTAAATCTTTACACTATGTATTGTAGATCAAATGGCCCACGTTGTCCTCAATTTCAACGCGTTCCTAGAGAAAACCAAGCTGAAAGATGATGGCAGCAACTATACGGACTGGGTCCGGAACCTGAGGATCATCCTCATAGCAGCCAAGAAAGATTATGTCTTAGAAGCACCGCTAGGTGAAGCACCAATCCCTGAGAACCAAGACGTTATGAACGCTTGGCAGCAGCGTGCTGATGATTACTCCCTCGTTCAGTGCGGCATGCTTTACAGCTTAGAACCGGGTCTCCAAAAGCGTTTTGAGAAACATGGAGCATATGAGATGTTCGAGGAGCTGAAACTGGTTTTTCAAGCTCATGCCCGGGTCGAGAGATATGATGTCTCCGACAAGTTCTTCAGCTGTAAAATGGAGGAGAACAGTTCTGTTAGTGAGCACATACTCAGAATGTCTGGGTTGCACAACCGCTTGTCTCAGCTGGGAGTTAATCTCCCGGATGACGCGGTCATTGACAGAATCCTCCAGTCGCTTCCACCAAGCTACAAGAGCTTTGTGATGAACTACAATATGCAGGGGATGGAAAAGACCATTCCCGAGGTATATTCAATGCTGAAATCAGCTGAGGTAGAGATCAGAAAAGAACATCAAGTGTTGATGGTGAATAAAACCACTAAGTTCAAGAAGGGCAATGGTAAGAAGAACTTCAAGAAGGACGGCAAGGGAGTTGCCGCGCCCGGTAAGCCAGTTACCGGGAAGAAGTCAAAGAGTGGACCCAAGCCCGAGACTGAGTGCTTTTATTGCAAGGGAAGTGGTCACTGGAAGCGGAACTGCCCCAAATACTTAGCGGACAAGAATAAGGCCGGCAACACCCAAGGTATATGTGATATACTAGTAATTGATGTGTACCTTACCAGTACTCGTAGTAGCTCCTGGGTATTTGATACCGGTGCGGTTGCTCATATTTGTAACTCAAAACAGGAACTACGGAATAAACGGAGACTGGCGAAGGACGAGGTGACGATGCGTGTCGGGAATGGTTCCAAGGTTGATGTGATCGCCGTCGGCACGCTACCTCTGCATCTACCCACGGGATTAGTTTTAAACCTCAATAATTGTTATTTAGTGCCAGCTTTGAGCATGAACATTGTATCTGGATCTTGTTTAATTCGAGATGGCTACTCATTTAAATCCGAGAATAATGGTTGTTCTATTTATTTGAGAGAAATGTTTTATGGTCATGCCCCGCTGGTCAATGGTTTATTTTTGATGAATCTCGAACGTGATGTTACACATGTTCATAGTGTGAATACCAAAAGATGTAAAGTTGATAACGATAGTCCCACATACTTGTGGCACTTCCGCCTTGGTCACATTGGTGTCAAGCGCATGAAGAAGCTCCATGCAGATGGACTTTTGGAGTCTCTTGATTACGAATCATTTGACACGTGCGAACCATGCCTCATGGGTAAGATGACCAAGACTCCGTTCTCCAGAACAATGGAGCGAGCAACCAACTTATTGGAAATCATACATACCGATGTGTGTGGTCCAATGGGTGTTGAGGCTCGCGGAGGATATCGTTATGTTCTCACTCTCACTGATGATTTAAGTAGATATGGGTATGTCTACCTAATGAAACACAAGTCTGAAACCTTTGAAAAGTTCAAGGAATTTCAGAGTGAAGTTGAGAATCAACGTGACAGGAAAATAAAATTCTTACGATCAGATCGTGGTGGAGAATATTTAAGTCACGAATTTGGTACACACTTAAGGAAATGTGGAATAGTTTCACAACTCACGCCGCCTGGAACACCTCAGAGAAATGGTGTGTCCGAACGTCGTAATAGCACTCTATTGGATATGGTGCGATCTATGATGTCTCTTACCGATTTACCGCTCTCATTTTGGGGTTATGCTTTAGAGACTGCCGCATTCACTTTAAATAGGGCACCGTCTAAATCCGTTGAGACGACACCGTATGAATTATGGTTTGGGAAGAAACCTAAGCTATCGTTTCTAAAAGTTTGGGGATGCGATGCTTATGTCAAGAAACTTCAACCTGAAAAGCTCGAACCCAAGTCGGAAAAATGCGTCTTCATAGGATACCCTAAGGAAACTATTGGGTATACCTTCTACCTCAGATCCGAAGGCAAGATCTTCGTTGCCAAGAACGGGTCCTTTCTGGAGAAGGAGTTTCTCTCGAAAGAATTAAGTGGGAGGAAAGTGGAACTTGATGAGGTGATAGTCACCCCTTCCGAACCGGAAAGTAGCACAGCGCGGGAAAATGTTCCTGTGGTGCCTACACCGACTGGGGAGGAAGTTAATGATGATGATCATGAAGCTTCAGATCAAGTTGCTGAACTTTGTAGGTCCACAAGGACACGTTCCACACCAAAGTGGTACGGCAACCCTGTCCTGGAAATCATGTTGTTAGACAACGGTGAACCTTCGAACTATGAAGAAGCGATGGCGGGCCCGGATTCCGACAAATGGCTAGAAGCCATGAAATCCGAGATAGAATCCATGTATGAAAACAAAGTATGGACTTTGGCTGACTTGCCCGATGAGCGGCGAGCCATAGAAAACAAATGGATCTTTAAGAAGAAGACGGACGCAGATGGTAATGTGACCATCTACAAAGCTCGACTTGTCGCTAAGGGTTATCGACAAGTTCAAGGGGTTGACTACGATGAGACTTTCTCACCCGTAGCGAAGCTGAAGTCCGTCCGAATCATGTTAGCAATTGCCGCATACTATGATTATGAGATATGGCAGATGGACGTCAAAACGGCATTCCTTAATGGCTTCCTTAAGGAAGAGTTGTATATGATGCAGCCGGAAGGTTTTGTCGATCCTAAGAATGCTAACAAAGTGTGCAAGCTCCAGCGCTCAATCTATGGGCTGGTGCAAGCATCTCGGAGTTACATTCGCTTTGATGAGATGATCAAAGCGTTTGGGTTTACACAGACTTATGGAGAAGCCTGTGTTTACAAGAAAGTGAGTGGGAGCTCTGTAGCATTTCTCATATTATATGTGGATGACATATTATTGATGGGAAATGATATAGAATTCTTGGAAAGTATAAAGGCCTATTTGAATAAGTGTTTTTCAATGAAGGACCTTGGAGAAGCTGCTTATATATTAGGCATCAAGATCTATAGAGATAGATCAAGACGCCTCATTGGTCTTTCACAGAGTACATACCTTGACAAGATATTGAAGAAATTCGGTATGGATCAGTCCAAGAAGGGGTTCTTGCCTGTATTGCAAGGTGTGCAATTGAGCACGGCTCAATGCCCGACCACGGCAGAAGATATAGAACAGATGAGTGTCATCCCCTATGCCTCGGCCATAGGGTCTATTATGTATGCCATGCTGTGTACCAGACCTGATATAAACCTTGCTGTAAGTTTGGTAGGAAGGTACCAAAGTAATCCCGGCAAGGAACACTGGACAGCGGTCAAGAATATCCTGAAGTACCTGAAGAGGACTAAGGATATGTTTCTCGTTTATGGAGGTGACGAAGAGCTCGTCGTAAAGGGTTACGTCGACGCTAGCTTCGACACAGATCTGGATGACTCGAAGTCACAGACCGGATACGTGTATATTTTGAATAGAGGAGCAGTAAGCTGGTGCAGTTGCAAGCAAAGCGTCGTGGCAGGATCTACATGTGAAGCGGAGTACATGGCAGCCTCAGAGGCAGCACAGGAAGCAGTCTGGATGAAGGAGTTCATTACCGACCTAGGGGTGATTCCCAATGCGTCGGGCCCAATGACTCTCTTCTGTGACAACACTGGAGCTATTGCCCTTGCGAAGGAGCCCAGGTTTCACAGGAAGACCAGGCATATCAAGCGTCGCTTCAACTCCATTCGTGAAAGTGTTCAAAATGGAGACATAGATATTTGTAAAGTACACACGGACCTGAATGTAGCAGATCCGTTGACTAAACCTCTCCCTAGGGAAAAACATGATCAACACCAGGACGCAATGGGTGTTCGATTCATCACAATGTAACTAGATTATTGACTCTAGTGCAAGTGGGAGACTGTTGGAAATATGCCCTAGAGGCAATAATAAATGGTTATTATTATATTTCTTTGTTCATGGTAATTGTCTATTATTCATGCTATAATTGTATTGTCCGGAAATCGTGATACATGTGTGAATACATAGACCACAACCTGTCCCTAGTAAGCCTCTAGTTGACTAGCTCGTTGATCAACAGATAGTCACGGTTTCCTGACTATGGACATTGGATGTCATTGATAACGGGATCACATCATTAGGAGAATGATGTGATGGACAAGACCCAATCCTAAGCATAGCATAAAAGATCGTGTAGTTTCGTTTGCTAGAGCTTTTCCAATGTCAAGTATCTTTTCCTTAGACCATGAGATCGTGCAACTCCCGGATACCGTAGGAGTGCTTTGGGTGTGCCAAACGTCACAACTTAACTGGGTGACTATAAAGGTGCACTACGGGTATCTCCGAAAGTGTATGTTGGGTTGGCACGGATCGAGACTGGGATTTGTCACTCCGTATGACGGAGAGGTATCTCTGGGCCCACTCGGTAATGCATCATCATAATGAGCTCAATGTGACTAAGGCGTTAGTCACGGGATCATGCATTGCGGTACGAGTAAAGAGACTTGCCGGTAACGATTGAACAAGGTATTGGGATACCAACGATCGAATCTCGGGCAAGTAACATACCGATTGACAAAGGGAATTGTATACGGGATTGATTGAATCCTCGACACCGTGGTTCATCCAATGAGATCATCGTGGAACATGTGGGAGCCAACATGGGTATCCAGATCCCGCTGTTGGTTATTGACCGGAGAGGCGTCTCGGTCATGTCTGCATGTCTCCCGAACCCGTAGGGTCTACACACTTAAGGTCCGGTGACGCTAGGGTTGTAGAGATATATGTATGCGGAAACCCGAAAGTTTTTTGGAGTCCCGGATGAGATCTCGGACGTCACGAGAGGTTCCGAAATGGTCCGGAGGTGAAGAATTATATATAGGAAGTCCAGTTCCGGCCACCGGGAAAGTTTCGGGGGTTATCGGTATTGTACCGGGACCACCGGAAGGGTCCCGGGGGTCCACCGGGTGGGGCCACCTGTCCCGAAGGGCCCCGTGGGCTGAAAGTGGAAGGGAACCAGCCCCTAGTGGGCTGGGGCGCCCCCCTTGGGCCTCCCCCATGCGCCTAGGGTTGGGAACCCTAGGGGGGAGTTCCCCCTTGCCTTGGGGGGCAAGGCACCCCTTCCCCCCCACTTGGCCGCCGCCCCCCCTTGGATCTGATCTCCAGGGCCGGTGCCCCCCCAGGGGGCCTATATAAAGGGGGGGGGGAGGGAGGGCAGCACACAACAGCCTTGGGCGCCTCCCTCCTCCCCTGCAACACCTCTCTCTCTCTCTCGTAGAAGCTCGGCGAAGCCCTGCACGAGACCCGCTACATCCACCACCACGCCGTCGTGCTGCTGGATCTCCATCAACCTCTCCTTCCCCCTTGCTGGATCAAGAAGGAGGAGACGTCGCTGCACCGTACATGTGTTGAACGCGGAGGTGCCGTCCGTTCGGCACTCGGTCATCGGTGATTTGGATCACGGCGAGTACGACTCCGTCATCCACGTTCATTGGAACGCTTCCGCTCGCGATCTACAAGGGTATGTAGATGCACTCCCTTCCCCTCGTTGCTAGTATACTCCATAGATGCATCTTGGTGAACGTAGGAAATTTTTAAAATTATGCTACGATTCCCAACAGTTTCGGGGGCCCCGGCAAGTGTTGCAGGGCCTCATGGGCCAAGGGGAGGGGGCAAACCATCCCACTAAGGGGCTGTGCACCCCCAGACCCTTTCCCAGGTTACTTGGGGAGGTGGGGCGCCTCCACCTGGCTTGGGAGGCAAGCCTCCACCTGCTTGGCTTGGGGGGCAAGTCTCCCTAGGGTTTTCCTAGGGATATCCAATCTGCCCTAGCCGCCGCCCCTAGGGGAAAGCCTAGGGAGCCTCCCCCCTCTCCCCTTCCCCCTATATATAGTGAGGGGGTGGGAGGGCAGCCGTACCCTTCCCCTGGTGCAGCCCTCTCCTCCTCCAACTCCTCCTCCTCCGTAGTGCTTAGCGAAGCTCTGCCGGAGAACCACAAGCTCCATCGCCACCACGCCGTCGTGCTGCCGAAGTTCTCCCTCAACTTCTCCTCTCCCCTTGCTGGATCAAGAAGAAGGAGACGTCCCCGGGCTGTACGTGTGTTGAACGCGGAGGCACCGTCCGTTCGGTGCTTGATCGGATCTTCCGTGATTTGAATCGCCGCGAGTACGACTCCATCAACCGCGTTCTTGTAACGCTTCCGCTAAGCGATCTTCAAGGGTATGAAGATGCACTCCCTCTCTCTAGCATCTCCTAGATTGATCTTGGTGACATGTAGGAAAATTTTGAATTATTACTACGTTCCCCAACAGTGGTATCAGAGCTATGTCTATGCGTAGATTCTATAAACGAGTAGAACACAAGTAGTTGTGGGCGATGATTTGTTCAATTTGCTTACCGTTACTAGTCTTATCTTGATTCGGCGGCATTGTGGGATGAAGCGGCCCGGACTGACCTTACACGTACGCTTACGTGAGACGGGTTCCACCGACTGACATGCACTTGATGCATAAGGTGGTTAGCGGGTGTCTGTCTCTCCCACTTTAGTCGGATCGGATTCGATGAAGAGGGTCCTTATGAAGGGTAAATAGAAATTGGCATATCACCGTTGTGGCTTTTGCGTAGGTAAGAAACATTCTTGCTAGAAACCCATAGCAGCCACGTAAAACATGCAACAACAATTAGAGGATGTCTAACTTGTTTTTGCAGGGTATGCTATGTGATGTGATATGGCCAAAAGGATGTGATGAATTATATATGTGATGTATGAGATTGATCATGCTCTTGTAATAGGAATCACGACTTGCATGTCGATGAGTATGACAACCGGCAGGAGCCATAGGAGTTGTCTTAATTTATTTTATGACCTGCGAGTCAATGTAAATGTCATGTAATTACTTTACTTTATTGCTAACCGTTAGCCATAGTAGTAGAAGTAATAGTTGGCGAGACAACTTCCTGAAGACACGATGATGGAGATCATGATGATGGAGATCATGGTGTCATGCCGGTGACGATGGTGATCATGCCGCGCCTCGAAGATGGAGATCAAAGGCGTAAGATGATATTGGCCATATCATGTCACTTTATGAATTGCATGTGATGTTTATCATGTTTGCATCTTATTTGCTTAGAACGACGGTAGCATAAATAAGATGACCCCTCACAAAATTTCAAGGAAGTGTTCCCCCTAACTGTGCACCATCGTGAAGGATCGTTGTTTCGAAGCACCACGTGATGATCGGGTGTGATAGATTCTAACGTTCGCATACAACGGGTGTAAGCCAGATTTACACATGCGAAACACTTAGGTTGACTTGACGAGCCTAGCATGTACAGACATGGCCTCGGAACACAAGAGACCGAAAGGTCGAACATTAATTGTATGGTAGATGTGATCAACATGGAGATGTTCACCGTTGATGACTAGTCTGTCTCACCTGATGATCGGACACGGCCTAGTCGATTCGGATCATGTATCACTTATATGAATAGAGGGATGTCTATCTAAGTGGGTGTTCATTAATAATTTGATTAGATGAACTTAATTATCATGAACTTAGTCTAAAGTTGTCTTTACAATCTATCCTATAGATCCAATGGCCCACGCCAATGTTGCCCTCAACTTCAACGCGTTCCTAGAGAAAACCAAGCTGAAAGACAATGGTACACTACTGGAATTTGCTTATTTGTCGTCTGCCAATTCTTTGCCGTCTGCTGGCGGACGGCAAAGAATCTTTGCCGTCAGCGGGCGGACGGCACAGAGGGAGGTGGGCCCCACTAACAAGCTGCTCAGAAAAACCTAATGGCCCCCTCTTTGCCATCCGCGAGCGGATGGCAAAGAGCAAAAAAGCGGACGGCAAAGGGGGGCGGACGGCAAAGAGATAACCTAACTAACGGCTCCCCACCCCCCCTCTCTCTCTCTCCTCTCTCCCCAACGAGACCACCGCCACCAGCCACCCGCCGCCGCCCCCTTGCCCCGTCGCCCCACCACCCGCCGCCGCCCCCTCGCCCCGTATCCCCACAC
>NC_057796.1:102885607-102889251 GCF_018294505.1 Triticum aestivum
ACGACACCCCGGCACGACACCCCGACACCCTGACACCACACCCCGACCCAGACCCTGACACGACACCCCGGCACGACACCCCGACCCCGACACCCCGACACCACACCCGGACCCCATATATATTTGTGTTGATCGGGTGTATTTTTATTATGGTCATGATTATGATACACTTAAATTATATACATATTATTATGTTCATGCCAGGTATCCAATTTTTTTATGTTGTACTAATTTCGTTTACTTTTGTCATTGCAGGTGTTGACAGGATGGTGGGCAAGGGTCCAGAGCGCCCCGATCCTCCTACGAGCGCTACTGGGAGGGGTGGTTCCATTATTCCACCCCTGCCCCTCCGGAGAGCGCTGGTAGACAGTATGCAGACAACTGCGGCGGGCGCTTCTTCTTCGGTTGGGAGAGGTCGGGGGAGGACGAAGAAGCCTGCTAGAGGTGGACGTGGCAGCGGGAGAGGTAGGAAGGCTGTTACGCCTTCCTCGCAGCCACCCTTAGTTAATTCACCCGACCACAGGAGTGCTCCATCTGACGTGGACCCGTCTCGGACTCCGGTCCATGAGCCTCCGGTCACTGATCCTCCCCCCACCAGACTTGGGTCGCCGATCCTTCGCCCCACGTGAGTCCGGTCCCAGAGTCTTTGTCTCAGAAGACTCCGGTCACGGGGTCTTCGTCCCAGAAGACTCCGGTCACGGGGTCTTCGGCCCACGAGACTCCGGAGGCTAGTGGCCCGGAGGATGGTAGCGAGGACACCTTTTCAGATGATAGCTACAGTGACAACGAGCTGGTTGAGAAGGGAAAGAAGGTCTACAGGCGTGGCTGTACAAAGCTCCCACCCGTGCCGACGACCCCCGACCAGAGGTGGTTGATTGCGCCTAAAGGGTTGAAGTAAGTGCATTTACTATTTTTTAACCTTTTGCCTTCATGTTCCTTCAAATTAATATCTAATGCGTTGGCCTTGTCATACTGCAGGGGCTGGGTACGCCCCCTGGTGCCCGTAGGCCCAACCAGGTCCTTGGTGTGCTTTGCCAGCAGCACTTCCCTAGGTGGGTCACGTTGCCCGGTGAGGGTCAGGTTCCACAACTAGCACTGACCTGGGAGCTGTACTCAGTTGCCCAGGCCCCGCCGGAGGAGAGGGTCGACGGTGTCTTGTGCGAGACGGTGGCTGACATTGTGTTCCGTCGGTTTTGGGTAATTTCTCCTTTACGGAATTAAAAATCAACACTACCTAGTGATTGTACTAATCAGTGTTGCCTTGTTTGATTGCAGACCTTCTACAGGGTTTCAGAGGGAGAGAAGGAGGCCGCGTCTATGGTTGTCAAAAATGAGTGCAAGCGCCTACTTCAGAACTTAAGGCACGAGGCTCGGGTGCAGGCCGTTCGAGACTACTACGCCTCGAAGGGTATTAGGAGGGGCAAGCAGAAGTGTCGGGGCAAGTTTCTGAGTAAGGAGAAGTACATGCAGGTAATTACCTATTCTTAAGGCCTTGAACTTAGTTTTCCTGATTTGATTCGTAGGCGTAGCGCTAAAATTTCTCTTGACTCACTTAGGTGCCCCCGAGATGGTGTGTGGATAAGATGGACTATTGGGAGGCGTTGGTGGATGCGTGGTGCTCTGACCAATGGAAAGTCGAACACCAAAAGGCCAAGGATAAGCGCGACCAAATGGAAGGTGTGCCACACCATCAAGGGAGCTCCAACCTGTTTGAGTACGGGGATAATTGGGTATGTGGTTTGCTACACGATTCATGCAATTCATTCTTCATGCTAGCATTTATCCCTTCCAAAATGACTTAATTAATATGCTTAGTTAGTTAAAAAATGGCATAACTACCTTCGATAGTTCATTTATGCCATATTTAGCTCTAAAATGACATAATAACCTTAGATAGCTCTATAAAATGACTTAATATGCTATAGTTAGCTCTAAAATGACATAATAACCTTGGATAGCTCAATAATGACATAATTAGCATACTTTGGTCAAAAATGGCATAATAATCTTGGTTACCTCGAAAATGACCTAAAGCTTATTTTCCTCGAAAATGACATAACTAATACTTTGGTTAAAAATGGCATAATAACCTTTCTTAGCTCCAAAATGACCTATTTACATAGCAATATCATTCTTCATGCTAGCTTGAGCCCTTAACTAATATTTTGTTCCTCTCTCTCAGGCGCACCACCACAAGAAGCCTGTGCCAGGTCTGTTCGACCTCTATGGCATGGCCCATATGGCCTCGTACAATAAGGCCAAGCCATTCACGGAGTCTGACCTAGATGATCCAGAGAACTTCACCAACAAGACCTCCCACCACAAGCTTGTGTGTTACAGAGACAAGGGAAGGCGATGAAAGGGGAGGACTTTAACCCGAGCCAAGATCCTTTTGATACAGCACTGGTGATGATATCTGGTGGCGGGAGGTCCCATGGCTCTCAAGCCATTGGTGATGGACTGATACGTTGTCCTAAGACTCTCCCGCAGATCAAGAAGCGCCTGAGTAGCTCTGATCCTGAGATTACGCCTCGTGCACGGCCCGTGGAGATCGCCATGGCGGTTAGTTATACGGACTCTCTCACCTTTCCTCCATTACATTGTGTGTGCGTCCGTCGATGATTACATGATGCTAACGAGGAGTGGTGTGTTGCAGACTATTGTTGAGAAAGAGAGATTGAAGACGAAGGCGCTTGTGGAGGAGGCAAAAAGGGAGGCACAAAGGGAGGCGGAGGAGAAGCAGAGGGAGATGGAGGAGAAGACGGCTAAGCTGTTGGAGGGGAAGAGGAACCGGAACGACAGCGCTAACCGGAGGTCATCGTGGTACGTTTCTCGTGCATATTAATAAGCCCAATCGTGCACGTAATGTTCGCATTACTATCTAATATGACTGACTCGTGAGAACCAAATGTGCAGACCATGTATGAGAAAAACGGTCAGGCCCCTCCGCCGATGCCCCAGATTGCTCTGGCGACCACGGTGAGTTTGATTTGAATGGTCATTTCTTACTACTATTCACATTTCAGTTTGGGAACTTGCTAACGAGACATTATTGGAAATGATCTTTGGTGTAGCATGGCTCCCGACAAGCATCGACCACTCCTTCTGCCAATGCCGGAACCCCGACCGGTCCTTCACCTCCGTCTGGTACTGCCGCAGCCCCGAACATTCCTACACCTCCGTGATAACGGTATTTTCCTTCTTATTTAGCGTGTTTAGTCCATTTATGACATAATTTAGCCTATTTAGTCCACAAATGACATAATAAGATGAAGAAAGTCAAGGAAGAGGAAGGAAAGAAGGAATAGGAAGAAAAGAAGAAGAAGAACGAGAAGAAGAAGACTAGAAGAAGAAGAGGAAGATCTTCTTCTTCTTCTAGTCTTCTTCTTCTCCTTCTTCTTCTTCCAGTTTTCTTCTTTTCTTCTTCTCCAAAATGAAGTTAGCTCTAAGTTATATCAAAAATGGCATAATATGCTTAGTTAGGTCAAAAATGGCATAATTAGCTAGGTAAGCTCAAAAATGGCATTTTTCTTCTTATTTAACCTATTTAGTCCATTTATGACATAATTTAGCCTATTTAGTCCACAAATGACATAATAAGATGAAGAAAATCAAGGAAGAGGAAGAAAAGAAGGAATAGGAAG
>NC_057796.1:102889810-102919644 GCF_018294505.1 Triticum aestivum
CTCCAAAATGAAGTTAGCTCTAAGTTATATCTCATAATATGCGTAGTTAGGTAAAAAATGGCATAATTAGCTAGGTAAGCTCAAAAATGGCATTTTTCTTCTTATGTAGCCTATTTAGTCCATTTATGACATAATTTAGCCTATTTAGTCCACAAATGACATAATAAGATGAAGAAAATCTAGGAAGAGGAAGAAAAGAAGGAATAGGAAGAAAAGAAGAAGAAGAAAAAGAAGAAGAGAAGAAGAAGAAGAAGAAGAAGAAGAAGAAGAAGAAGAAGGAGAAGGAAAGAAGAAGAACTTCTTCTTCTTCTTCTTCTTCTTCTAGTTTTCTTCTTCTTCTCCAAAATGAAGTTAGCTCTAAGTTATATCAAAAATGGCATAATATGCTTAGTTCACTCAAAAATGGCACAATTAGCTAGGTTAGCTCCATTTTACATAAGTATGCTTACTTCTTCTTCTTCTTCACTTTCTTCTTCTTCTTCTTCTTCTTCTTCTTCTTCTGATTCTAGTCTTCTTCTTTTCTAACTTTCTTGTTTCCATTTTGCAGATTTAATTCACTATATGGAAGCTTGCATGGATGGAGTGCTTGTTTCCCTTATCTTTTTTTCGTTTGTATCGATGAAAAATATGGAACTTGTTATATGGATGCATGGAACAATGTGTTGGATGAACATTGTGATATGTAATATGTATATATGGATGGAACTATGTTTATTATGTATATATGTATGTTGTCATGGATGGAGATAGATATGTATATGTATATCTGTGTGTTGGATACATCATATATGTATATCTGTGTGTGCTTGTGAACAATATATATATATATATGTATATCTGTGTGTGAATTCCTGTGAAATTAAATGGATTCAAATAAAAACAGAGGATATATAACCTCTTTGCCGTCTGCTAGCGGACGGCAAAGAGGACACGTGGCAGCTACCTTTGAAACCTGGGAACACTGGCTGCCTATTTGGTCACTTTGCCGTGCGGACGGCAAAGATTCAAATCACTTTGCCGTCTGCCAGCAGACGGCATAGCTGGCCACGTGGCAGCTTCGCAGTACTGCCTAGCTGAGCTCTTTGCCGTCTGCCAACGGACGGCAAAGTGATTTGGATCTTTGCCGTCCGCTGGCGGACGGCAAAGAGCGCCGTTAACCCCCTAACGGCTCTCACGCCACCACACTGCCGTCCGTTGTCTTTGCCGTCTGCTGGCATCGGATGGCGGACGACACAATCCTTTGCCGTCCGTTTTTGAAAAGCGGACGGCAAAGAAGGCCTTTGCTGGCACCCTTTCATCCGGAAGGTTTTGCCGTCTGCTGGCGGACGGCAAAGAGGTTTGCCGTCCGTGAACCATGCCTTTGCCGTCCGCCATGGCGGACGGCAAAGAAGCTGATTCCAGTAGTTGTAGCAACTATACGGATTGGGTCCATAACTTGAGGATCATCCTCATAGCTGCCAAGAAAGCATATGTCCTTGAAGCACCGCTAGGTGAAGCACCCATTTTCCCAGCAACTCAAGACGTTTTGAACGCCTGGCAGTCGCGTAGTGATGATTACTCCCTAGTTCAGTGCGGCATGCTTTACAGCTTAGAATCGGGGCTCCAAAAGCGTTTTGAGCAGCACGGAGCATATGAGATGTTCCAAGAGCTGAAAATGGTTTTCCAAGCTCATGCCCGAGTCGAGAGATATGAAGTCTCTGACAAGTTCTATGGTTGTAAGATGGAGGAAAATAGTTCTGTCAGCGAGCATATACTCAAAATGTCTGGGTTGCGCAACCGCTTGTCTCAGCTGGGAGTTAATCTTCCAAATGACTCGGTCATTGACATGATCCTCTAGTCGCTTCCACCTAGCTACAAGAGCTTTGTGATGAACTACAATATGCAAGGGATGGAGAAGTCCATTCCAGAGTTATATTCAATGCTGAAATCAGTGGAGGTGGAAATCAAAAAGGAACATCAAGTGTTGATGGTGAATAAGACCACTAATTTCAAGAAAGGCAAGGGTAAGAAGAACTTCAAGAAGGACGGCAAGGGAGTGAAGGAATATGCCCTAGAGGCAATAATAAAGTTATTATTTATTTCCTTATTTCATGATAAATGTTTATTATTCATGCTTGAATTGTATTAACGGGAAACTTAGTACATGTGTGAATACATAGACAAACAGAGTGTCACTAGTATGCCTCTACTTGACTAGCTCGTTGAATCAAAGATGGTTAAGTTTCCTAACCATAGGCATGAGTTGTCATTTGATTTACGGGATCACATCATTAGAGAATGATGTGATTGACTTGACCCATTCCGTTAGCTTAGCATTTGATCGTTTAGTATATTGCTATTGCTTTCTTCATGACTTATACATGTTCCTATGACTATGAGATTGTGCAACTCCCGAATAACGGAGGAACACTTTGTGTGCTACCAAACATCACAACGTAACAGGGTGATTATAAAAGTGCTCTACAGGTGTCTCTGATGGTACTTGTTGAGTTGGCATAGATCAAGATTAGGATTTGTCACTCCGATTGTCGGAGAGGTATCTCTGGGCCCTCTCGGTAATGCACATCACTATAAGCCTTGCAAACAATGCAACTAATGAGTTAGTTGCGGGATGATGTATTACGGAACGAGTAAAGAGACTTGCCAGTAACGATATTGAACTAGGTATTGAGATACAGACGATCGAATCTCGGGCAAGTAACATACCGATGACAAAGGGAACAACGTATGTTGTTATGCGGTTTGACCGATAAAGATCTTCGTAGAATATGTAGGAACCAATATGAGCATCCAGGTTCCGCTATCTCGGTCATGTCTACATAGTTCGCGAACCCGTAGGGTCCGCACGCTTAACGTTTGGTGACGATCGGTAATATGAGTTTATGTGTTTTGATGTACCGAAGGTAGTTCGGAGTCCCGGATATGATCACGGACATCACGAGGAGTCTCGAAATGGTCGAGACATAAAGATCGATATATTGGGTGACTATATTTGGAATTCGGAAGGGTTCCGAGTGAGTTTGGACGAATACGGGAGTACCGGGGGGTTACCGGAACCCCACGGGGAGTGTAATGGGCCTCATGGGCCTTGGTGGAGAGAGGAAGTGGTGGCCAGGGCAGGCCGCATGCCCCCTCCCCCTCTAGTCCAAATTGGACAAGGAAGGGGGGGCCCTTTTTCCTTCCCCCTCTCTCCTCCTTCCTTCCCTCCTACTCCTACTCTTGGAAGGGGTGGAATCCTACTCCCGGTGGGAGTAGGACTCCCCTTGGGGCGCGCCTAGGAGGCCGGCCTCCTCCCCCTCCTCCACTCCTTTATATACGGGGGAGGGGGGCACCCCATGGACACACAAGTTGATCATTGATCTCTTAGCCGTGTGCGGTGCCCCCTCCACCATAATCCACCTCGGTCATATCGTCGTAGTGCTTAGGCGAAGCCCTGCGCCGGTAGCTTCATCATCACCGCCATCATGCCGTCGTGCTGACGAAGCTCTCCCTCGAAGCTCTACTGGATCGTGAGTTCGTGGGACATCGCCGAGCTGAACGTGTGCAGATCGTGGAGGTGTCGTACGTTCGGTACTAGGATCGGTCGATCGTGAAGACGTACGACTACACCAACCGCGTTGTCATAATGCTTCCGCTTATGGTCTACGAGGGTACGTGGACGACACTCTCCCCTCTCGTTGCTATGCATCACCATGATCTTGCGTGTGCGTAGGATTTTTTTTGAAATTACTATGTTACCCAACAGTGGCATCCAAGCGAGGTTTATGCGTAGATGTTATATGCACGAATAGAACACAAATGAGTTGTGGGCGATAATAGTCATACTGCTTACCAGCATGTCATACTTTGATTCGGTGGTATTGTTGGATGAAGCGGCCCGGACCGACATTACGCGTACGCTTACGCGAGACTGGTTCTACCGACGTGCTTCGCACACAGGTGGCTGGCGGGTGTCAGTTTCTCCAACTTTAGTTAAATCGAGTGTGACTACGCCCGGTCCTTGTTGAAGGTTAAAACAACACATACTTGACGAAAAATTGTTGTGGTTTTGATGCGTAGGTAAGAACGGTTCTTGCTCAGCCCGTAGCAGCCACGTAAAACTTGCAACAACAAAGTAGAGGATGTCTAACTTGTTTTTGCAGGGCATGTTGTGATGTGATATGGTCAAGACATGATGCTAAATTTTATTGTATGAAATGATCATGTTTTGTAACACAGTTATCGGCAACTGGCAGGAGCCATATGGTTGTCGCTTTATTGTATGAAATGCAATCGCCATGTAATTGCTTTACTTTATCACTAAGTGGTAGCGATAGTGTTAGAAGCAATAGTTGGCGAGACGACAACGATGCTACGATGGAGATCAAGGTGTCACGTCGGTGACCATGGTGATCATGACGGTGCTTTGAAGATGGAGATCAAAGGCACAAGATGATGATGGCCATATCATATCACTTATATTGATTGCATGTGATGTTTATCCTTTATGCATCTTATTTTTCTTAGTTCGACGATAGCATTATAAGATGAGCTCTCACTAAATTTCAAGGTATAAGTGTTCTCCCTGAGTATGCAGCGTTGCGACAGTTCGTCGTGCCGAGACACCATGTGATGATCGGGTGTGATAAGCTCTACGTTCAAATACAACGGGTGCAAGCCAGTTTTGCACACGCAGAATACTCGGGTTAAACTTGACGAGCCTAGCATATGCAGATATGGCCTCGGAACACTGGAGACCGAAAGGTCGAGCGTGAATCATATAGCAGATATGATCAACATAGTGATGTTCACCATTGAAAACTACTCCATCTCACATGATGATCGGACATGGTTTAGTTGATTTGGATCACGTGATCATTTAGATGACTAGAGGGATGTCTATCTAAGTGGGAGTTCTTAAGTAATATGATTAATTAAACTTTAATTTATCATGAACTTAGTCCTGATAGTATTTGCAGATCTATGTTGTAGATCAATAGCTCGCGTTTAGCTCCCCTGTTTTATTTTTGATATGTTCCTAGAGAAAACTAAGTTGAAAGATGTTAGTAGCAATGATGTGGATTGGATCCGTGATCTGAGGATTATCCTCATTGCTGCACAGAAGAATTATGTCCTTGATGCACCGCTAGGTGACAGACCGATTGCAGGAGCAGATGCAGACGTTATGAACATTTGGCAAGCTCGATATGATGACTACTTGATAGTTTAGTGCACCATGCTTTACGGCTTAGAATCAGGGCTTCAAAGACGTTTTGAACGCGACGGAGCATATGAGATGTTCCAAGAGTTGAAATTAGTATTTCAGACTCATGCCCATGTCGAAAGGTATGAGACCTTTGACAAGTACTTTGCCTACAAGATGGAGGAGAATAGCTCAGCTAGTGAGCATGTGCTCGGAATGTCTGAGTACTACAATGACTTGAATCAAGTGGGAGTTAATCTTCCAAATAAGATAGTGATTGACAGAGTTCTCTAGTCACTATCACCAAGTTACTAGAACTTCATGATGAACTATAATATGCAAGGGATAACAAAAACGATCCCCAAGCTCTTCGTGATGCTGAAATCGACGAAGGTAGAAATCAAGAAAAGCATCAAGTGTTGATGGTTGACAAGACCACTAGTTTCAAGAAAAGGGCAAAGGGAAGAAGGGGAACTTCAAGAAGAACGGCAAGCAAGTTGCTGCCCAAGTGAAGAAGCCCAAGTCTAGACCTAAGCTTGAGACTAAGTGCTTCTACTGCAAAGGGACTGGTCGCTGGAAGCAGAAATGCCCCAAGTATTTGGCGGATAAGAAGGATGGCAAAGTGAATAAAGGTATATTTGATATACATGTTATTGATGTGTACTTTACTAGTGTTTATAGCAAACCCTCGGTATTTGATACTAGTTCAGTGGCTAAGAGTAGTAACTCGAAACAAGAGTTGCAAAATAAACAGAGACTAGTTAAGGGTGAGGTGACGATGTGTGTTGGAAATGATTCCAAGGATGATAAGATCACTATCGCACACTCCCTTTACCTTCGGGATTAGTGTTGAACCTAAAATAAATGTTATTTGGTGTTTGCGTTGAGCATGAATATGATTAGATCATGTTTATTGCAATACGGTTATTCATTTAAGTCAAAGAATAATTGTTGTTCTGTTTACATGAATAAAACCTTCTATGGTCATACACTCAAAATAAATGGTTTATTGAATCCTGATCGTGTTGATACACATATTCATAATATTGATGCCAAAATATGCAAAGTTGATAATGATAATGCAACATATTTGTGGCACTACCGTTTAGGTTATATTGGTGTAAAGCGCATGAAGAAACTCCATGCTGATGGGCTTTTGGAATCACTTGATTATGAATCACTTGATGCTTGCAAACCATGCCTCATGGGCAAGATGACTAAGAATCCGTTCTCCGGAACAATGGAGCGAGCCACTGACTTATTGGAAATAATACATACCGATGCATGCGGTCCAATGAGTGTTGAGGCTCATGGCGGGTATCATTGTTTTCTGACCTTCACAGATGATCTGAGCAGATATGTGTATATCTACTTGATGAAACACAAGTCTGAAACACTTGAAAAGTTCAAAGATTTTCAGAGTGAAGTAGAGAATCATCGTAACAAGAAAATAAAGTTTCTACGATCTGATCGCAGAGGCAAACATTTGAGTTACGAGTTTGGCTTGAATTAAAACAATGTGGAATAGTTTCACAAACTCATGCCACCTGGAACACCACAGCATAATGGTGTGTCCGAACGTCATAACCGTACTTTATTGGATATAGTGCAATCTATGATGTCTCTTACCGATTTACCACTATCGTTATGGGGTTATGCATTAGAGACAGCTACATTCACGTTAAATAGGGCACCGTCTAAATCCGTTGAGACGACACCGTATGAACTATGGTTTGGCAAGAAACCTAAGCCGTCATTTCTTAAAGTTTGAGCTTGCAATGCTTATGTGAAAAAGTTTCAACCTGATAAGCTCGAAACCAAATCGGAGAAATGTGTCTTCTTAGGATACCCAAAGCAAACTGTTGGGTACACCTTCTATCACAGATCCGAAGGCAAGATATTCGTTGCTAAGAATGGATCCTTTCTAGAGAAGGAGTTTCTCTTGAAAGAAGTGAGTGGGAGGAAAGTAGAACTTGATGAGGTAACTGTACCTGCTCCCTTATTGGAAAGTAGTTCATCACAGAAATCTATTCCTGTGACTCCTACACCAATTAGTGAGGAAGCTAGTGATGATGATCATGTAACTTCAGATCAAGTTACTACCGA
The DNA here is from genome assembly GCF_018294505.1 of Triticum aestivum. Classification (NCBI taxonomy): domain Eukaryota; kingdom Viridiplantae; phylum Streptophyta; class Magnoliopsida; order Poales; family Poaceae; genus Triticum; species Triticum aestivum. Next base: position 102,897,099 of record NC_057796.1, read on the forward strand.
ACCTCGTAGGTCAACCAGAGTAAGATCCGCACCAGAGTGGTACGGTAATCCTGTTCTGGAGGTCATGTTACTTGACCATGATGAACCTACGAACTATGATGAAGCGATGATGAGCCCAGATTCCGCAAAATGGCTTGAGGCCATGAAATCTGAGATGGGATCCATGTATGAGAACAAAGTGTGGACTTTGGTTGACTTGCCCGATGATCGGCACGCCATCGAGAGTAAATGGATCTTCAAGAAGAAGATTGACGCTGACGGTAATGTTACTGTCTACAAAGCTCGACTTGTTGCGAAAGGTTTTCGACAAGTTCAAGGAGTTGACTACGATGAGACTTTCTCACCCGTAGCGATGCTTAAGTCTGTCCGAATCATGTTAGCAATTGCCGCATTTTATGATTATGAAATTTGGCAAATGGATGTAAAGACTGCATTCCTGAATGGATTTCTGGAAGAAGAGTTGTATATGATGCAACCTGAAGGTTTTATCGATCCAAAGGATGCTAACAAAGTGCACAAGCTCCAGCGATCCATCTATGGACTGGTGCAAGCATCTCGGAGTTGGAATAAACGTTTTGATAGTGTGATCAAAGCATATGGTTTTATACAGACTTTTGGAGAAGCCTGTATTTACAAGAAAGTGAGTGGGAGCACTACAACCTTTCTAATAAGTATATGTGAGTGACATATTATTGATCGGAAATGATGTAGAATTTTCTGGAAAGCATAAAGGAGTGTTTGAAAGAAGTTTTTTCAAAGAAAGACCTCGATTGTAACGCCCCGAGACCGACGCTCCAGATGCCTTCATTGTTTTGCGAGTCAGTTGTGTTTTTATTTGTTTGTTGCATCTCATCATGGCATCATCCGCATTGCATCGGCACTCGTTGCCGTCATTGTTTTTAAAACTGCATCCGCTCATAGTTGCCGCTTCTTCCGTTTCTCGGTTGACCTTCTCTCTGATCAACCGGACCACTCTCTTCTCTCTCTTTTCTGAGCTCATCAAACCCCTTGCCTTCGTTGATCGTTCCGAGAACAACCGGGTTTTTCGAGTCCCTCTCGTCTGGCCGCTTAATCTTTCTCCATAGTGCATAGACCCCTCGCGTGCGCGTCCGAAATTGTCCCGAACCCGAACCGGACTATCGTTACCGTTGGGTCCGGATCATCCCCAAACATCTACAAAACATCACCGTTTTCTTTGTTGGACTCTCCTAGCTTATTTTTCTTGACCGTCCGATTTAAATCGGAGGGACCAAATATCCCCTAACCTAAATTCATCTGCTATATATATTAGTCCAACCCTAGACCAATCCCTAAAATCTAGCCCCCTTGTCCCATCCTTCCTCCTCGCCGCCGCCACACTCAAACCCCACCTCGGGATCCTCCCAGATCCCCTTCTCCTCGGCTCTCCTCCACCCCACTCCAACCGCAGCCTCCGACCACCTCCCGTGATCTCCGCGCCACCCAATCCCCAGCAAGCCGCAGCCTCCTCCTTCCGCCCCCGCTGCCTCGTCCCCGCTCCCACCGTCGACCGCAAGCCGCTGCCCGCCGGAACAGCAGCAACCAGCACCAACCCCTGCGGCCACCTCTGCTTCTCGTACGCAACAGCAGCCGGGAGCTCCCGTATCGTCAACCGCCTGCCCGACCTCGCCATCTTCCCCCTACCTCTCCGAGCTGGCCGGTCTCCGTCTTCTCATTCGTATAGAGCTGGCGAGATGCCGAGGTCACGGCGCCGTCCCTCTCCACCTTCTCTTTCCTTTCCTCCTCACGCGGCTCCTGCCTGACCATTCCCCTCTCTCGTTTTTCTCTCACAGGAACCATGGCGCCGTCGCAAGTCCCCTGCCTCTAGCGCCGCCGCACCTTGGAGCAGCCACTGTGGCGCTGTCCCCCTCCGACCCCGTGCAGATCCGAAGCCCTAGCACCGGGGCCCGCTATCTCCGTCGCTCTCTGGCCTCCCTGCCTGCAAGCGCCGCCATCCCCTCGTCGTCAGCTGCAGGAGCAGCGCAGCCTCTCCTTCTGTTCGAGCAAGGGAGACAAGTGCGTGCCTGCATCCTCTGCATCGTGGTGCGTGCTCTGCGTGCCCGTTGACTCTGCCCTAGCCGCTGCCTCGCTTGCCGCGGCCCAGGATCCAGTGAACCGGCCCAGCCTCCCGAAGCCCAGCCGCTTCTTCGCTTCCAGCCCAGTGGCCCGATGTGAGCAGCCGCCTAAACCCCTCCTGTGCACCGCTGGCCCAGCCAGTTTTGGCCCATGTAGTTTTTTTCCCAGATCTGCGATTTTTCCCATTATCCAGAGTATTGTAGTTTTACAGAAAACCCCTCATGTTCATGCATTAATAATTAATTAACCGTGCATCTTTTGTAAATAATTTATATATGTAAAATGCTTGGATTTTTGTCTAGTTTCACAATATGTCACTCTCATCCATGTTTAAAATGTTTAAACTTGCTGTTTGATTAAATTTTCTTAAATGCCATGTTAAAATGATTTATTTCATAACTAAATAACCGTAGCTCGGATTTTAATAAACTTTATATGTAAATGGGGTAGAAAAATGCATAGATTAACTTGGTGCACTTTATTTTCCTGTTTAACAACAATAAAATATGGTTTTAGGCAGAACAGTACCAATTCCAAAATATGGACATGAAGATTTTCCGGAATTGTTGTTTGTTGTTCCGGCCTCATTTAAACTTGCCTAGATAGGTAGTTTTCATATGCTTCACCCCCTTGCCATGTTTAATAACATTTAATATTGTTGGGTACATAAACTAGAGACAACTAAATAATTGATGTGGTGATTCGTCAATATGCAACGAGTTGCATATTGAGCTCCACTTAATTTGTAGTGTTGTATGTTGCACTTTGCCATGCCATGCTCATTAAATCGGACATGCATCATACTTGTTTGTGCATCATGCCATGTGGTGGTTGTTTACTATGTTGTTTGTTTCTTTCCGGGTTGCTTCTCTCATTAGCTTCGGTTTCGTTCCGGAGTTGTGAGGATTCGTTCGACTTCATCCGTTTGTCTTCTTCATGGACTCGTTCTTCTTCCTAGCGGGATCTCAGGAAAGATGACCATACCCTCGAAATCACTTCTATCTTTGCTTGCTAGTTGTTCGCTCTATTGCTATGCCGCGTTAGCTTCCACTTGCTATATCATGCCTCCCAAATTGCCATGAAACCACCTCTAACCTTTGTCACCCTTCCTAGCAAACCGTTGTTTGGCTATGTGACCGCTTTTGCTCAGCCCCTCTTATAGTGTTGCTAGTTGCAGGTGAAGTTGAAGATTGCTCCATGTTGGATTATGGTTATGTTGGGATATCACAATATCTCTTATTTAATTAATGCATCTATATACTTGGTAAAGGGTGGAAGGCTCGGCCTTATGCCTGGTGTTTTGTTCCACTCTTGCCGCCCTAGTTTCCGTCATACCGGTGTTATGTTCCTTGATTTTGCGTTCCTTACGCGGTTGGGTGATTTATGGGACCCCCTTGACAGTTCGCTTTGAATAAAACTCCTCCAGCAAGGCCCAACCTTGGTTTTACCATTTGCCTACCTAAGCCTTTTTCCCTTGGGTTCTGCAGACTCAAGGGTCATCTTTATTTTAAACCCCCGGGCCAGTGCTCCTCTGAGTGTTGGTCTAAACCCGTCAGTCGCCGGTGGCCACCAGGGGCAACTCTGGGCTCGCCTATCGGAAGCTTGGACAATCCGGTGTGCCCTGATAACGAGATATGTGCAGCTCCTATCAGGATTTGTCGGCACATTCGGGCGGCTTTGCTGGTCTTGTTTTACCATTGTCGAAATGTCTTGTAAACCGGGATTCCGAGACTGATCGGGTCTTCCCGGGAGAAGGAATATCCTTCGTTGACCGTGAGAGCTTATAATGGGCTAAGTTGGGACACCCCTGCAGGGTATTATCTTTTGAAAGCCGTGCCCGCGGTTATGTGGCAGATGGGAATTTGTTAATATCCGGTTGTAGAGAACTTGACACTTGACTTAACTAAAATACATCAACCGCGTGTGTAGCCATGATGGTCTCTTCTCGGCGGAGTCCGGGAAGTGAACACGGTTCTTGTGTTATGTTTGACGTAAGTAGGAGTTCAGGATCACTTCTTGATCATTGCTAGCTGTCGACCGTTCCGTTGTTTTCTCTTCTCGCTCTTATTTGCGTATGTTAGCCACCATATATGCTTAGTGCTTGCTGCAGCTCCACCTCACTACCCTTTCCTTCCTAGAAGCTTAAATAGTCTTGATCTCGCGGGTGTGAGATTGCTGAGTCCTCGTGACTCACAGATACTTCCAAAACAGTTGCAGGTGTCGAGGATACCAGTACAGGTGACGCAACTGAGCTCAAGTGGGAGCTTGATGAAGATCTTGTTCGTTGTGTTGTTTCTTTTCTTGTTGATCAGTAGTGGAGCCCAGTTGGGACGATCGGGGATCTAGCAGTTGGGTTGTCTTATTTTATTTTGGTTCCGTAGTCGGACCTATGTGTGTATTTTGAATGATGTAAATTTTATTTATGTATTGTGTGAAGTGGCGATTGTAAGCCAACTCTTTATCCCATTCTTGTTCATTACATGGGATTGTGTGAAGATGACCCTTCTTGCGACAAAACCACAATGCGGTTATGCCTCTAAGTCGTGCCTCGACACGTGGGAGATATAGCCGCATCGTGGGCGTTACATCGATGAAGCTGAGCATCAAGATCTATAGAGATAGATCAAGACGCTTGATAAGTTTTTTCAATGAGTACATACGTTGACAAATTTTTGAAGTAGTTCAAAATGGAACAGTCAAAGAAAGAGTTCTTGCCTATGTTGCAAGGTGTGAAATTGAGTAAGACTCAAAGCCCGACCATGGCAGAAGATATAAAGAGAATGAAAGTCATTCCCTATGCCTCAGCCATAGGTTCTATAAAGAATGCCATGCTGTGTACCAGATCTATTGTATACCCTACACTGAGTTTGGCAAGGGCGTACTATAGTGATCTAGGAGTAGATCACTGGACAGCGGTCAAAATCATCCTTAGTGAAATAAGGATATGTTTCTTGATTATGGAGGTGACAAAAGGTTCGTCGTAAAGGCTTACGTCAATGCAAGTTTTGACACTGATCCAGATGACTCTAAGTCTCAATCTGGATACATATTGAAAGTGGGAGCAATTAGCTAGAGTAGCTTCGTGCAGAGCATTGTTGACATAGAAATTTGCAAAATACATACGGGTCTGAATATGGCAGACCCGTTGACTAAACTTCTCTCACAAGCAAAACATGATCACACCTTAGTACTCTTTGGGTGTTAATCACATGGCGATGTGAACTAAGATTACTGACTCTAGTAAACCCATTGAGTGTTGGTCACATGGCTATGTGAACTATGGGTGTTAATCACATGGTGATGTGAACTATTGGTGTTAAATCACATGGCGATGTTAACTAGATTATTGACTCTAGTGCAAGTGGGAGACTGAAGGAAATATGCCCTAGAGGCAATAATAAAGTCATTATTTATTTCCTTATTTCATGATAAATGTTTATTATTCATGCTTGAATTGTATTAACCGGAAACTTAGTACATGTGTGAATACATAGACAAACAGAGTGTCACTAGTATGCCTCTACTTGACTAGCTCGTTGAATCAAAGATGGTTAAGTTTCCTAACCATAGACATGAGTTGTCATTTGATTAACGGGATCACATCATTAGAGAATGATGTGATTGACTTGACCCATTCCGTTAGCTTAGCATTTGATCGTTTAGTATATTACTATTGCTTTCTTCATGACTTATACATGTTCCTATGACTATGAGATTATGCAACTCCCGAATACCGGAGGAACACTTTGTGTGCTACCAAACATCACAACGTAATTGGGTGATTATAAAGGTGCTCTACAGGTGTCTCCGATGGTACTTGTTGAGTTGGCATAGATCAAGATTAGGATTTGTCACTCCGATTGTCGGAGAGGTATCTCTGGGCCCTCTCGGTAATGCACATCACTATAAGCCTTGCAAGTAGGGATGAAAATGGCGTGGAAACGGACGGAACTAGGTGCTACCATTTTTTTTGCATAAGCGGAAATGAATATAGAAACCCCAGCAACGAATACGGAAACATACAGTAACGAAAACAGACACGGAGCGAATATAGAGCGGACACGGAAACAAAATTGTTTGTTGACCGGAACTTAAAACCCCCTTGAATCATAGAGAAATACAGACAAAAAGCAAACAAAGTTATGGAATTGTTAACATGCCTACAAAATAATATGGTTGTGTTAGCAACATAGGGTAGTATTGTAGTAATACATGACAATTCCGTATAGGGTCTTGTTGAGTACGTGTGTCTAGTTGAGTACGTGTGTGGTAGTAAAAGCTAGTCCTCAAATGACCCATTCTGCTCATTCTACTCATTGTGTCATTGTGTGTTGTTTGGTAGTTAGGCTACAAAGGAGCCATGGGCCTATAAATGGAAATTCCATGTTAATAGAAACGAAAAGTTCCGTTTCCACGTCTGTTCCTTCGGAAAACACCATTCTGTTTTTGTTTCCGTTTCCACATAAAAATTCCATTTCCATTTCCATTTTACAAATTTCCGTTTCCCTTTTTATATTTCCTCTCCGTTTCCATTTTGCCTCCGGAAAAGCGGAAACTTTCCACTCCATTTTCATCCTTACTTGCAAGCAATGCAACTAATGAGTTAGTTGCGGGATGATGTATTATGGAACGAGTCAAGAGACTTGCTGGTAACGATATTGAACTAGGTATTGAGATACCGACGATCGAATCTCGGGCAAGTAACATACCAATGACAAAGGGAACAACGTATGTTGTTATGCGGTTTGACCGATAAAGATCTTCGTAGAATATGTAGGAACCAATATGAGCATCCAAGTTCCACTATTGGTTATTGACCGGAGATGAGTCTCGGTCATGTCTACATAGTTCTCGAACCCGTAGGGTCCGCACGCTTAACGTTCGGGGACGATCGGTGATATGAGTTTATGTGTTTTGATGTACCGAAGGTAGTTCGGAGTCCCGGATATGATCACGGACATGATGAGGAGTCTCGAAATGGTCGAGACATAAAGATCGATATATTGGATGACTATATTTGGAATTCGGAAGGGTTCCGAGTGAGTTTTGACGAATACCGGAGTACCGGGGGGTTACCGGAACCCCCCGGGGAGTGTAATGGGCCTCATGGGCCTTGGTGGAGAGAGGAAGGGGCGGCCAGGGCAGGCCGCACGCCCCCTCCCCCTCTAGTCCGAATTGGACAAGGAGGGGGGGCGGCGCCCCCCTTTTTCCTTCCCCCTCTCTCCTCCTTCCCTCCCTCCTACTCCTAATCATGGAAGGGGTGGAATCCTACTCCCGGTGGGAGTAGGACTCCCCTTGGGGCACGCCTAGGAGGCCGGCCTCCTCCCCCTCCTCCACTCCTTTATATACGGGGGAGGGGGGCACCCCATAGACACACAAGTTGATCATTGATCTCTTAGCCGTGTGCGGTGCCCCCCTCCACCATAATCCACCCCGCTCATATCGTCGTAGTGCTTAGGCGAAGCCCTGTGCCGGTAGCTTCATCATCACCGTCATCATGCCGTCGTGCTGACGAAGCTCTCCCTCGAAGCTCTACTGGATCGTGAGTTCGTGGGACGTCGCCGAGTTGAACGTGTGCAGATCGCGGAGGTGCCGTACGTTCGGTACTAGGATCGGTCGATCGTGAAGACGTACGACTACATCAACCGCGTTGTCATAACGCTTCCGCTTACGGTCTACGAGGGTACGTGGACGACACTCTCCCCTCTCGTTGCTATGCATCACCATGATCTTGCGTGTGCGTAGGATTTTTTTTTGAAATTACTACATGACCTAACAGGGAGTTGCCGCGCCCGGTAAGCCAGTTGCCGGGAAGAAGCCAAAGAATGCACCCAAGCCTGAGACTGAGTGCTTTTATTGTAAGGGAAATGGTCACTGGAAGCAGAACTGCCCCAAGTACTTAGCGAGTAAGAAGGCCGGCAACACCAAAGGTATATATGATATACACGTTATTGATGTGTACCTTACCAACACTCGTAGTAGCTCCTGGGTATTTGATACCGGTGCGGTTGCTCATATTTGTAACTCAAAACAGGAGCTGCGGAATAAGCGGAGACTGGCGAAGGATGAGGTGACGATGCGCGTCGGGAATGGTTCCAAGGTCGATGTGATCGCCGTCGGCACGCTGCCTCTACATCTATCTTCGGGATTAGTTTTAAACCTCAATAATTGTTATTTAGTACCAGCTTTGAGCATGAACATTGTATCAGGATCTCGTTTAATGCGAGATGGCTACTCATTTAAATCCGAGAATAATGGTTGTTCTATTTATATGAGAGATATGTTTTATGGTCATGCCCCGCTGGTCAATGGTTTGTTTTTATTGAATCTCGAACGTGATGTTACACATATTCATAGTGTGAATGCCAAAAGATGTAAGGTTGATAATGATAGTCCCGCATACTTGTGGCACTGCCGCCTTGGTCACATTGGTGTCAAACACATGAAGAAACTCCATACAGATGGACTTTTGGAGTCTCTTGATTATGAATCATTTGATACGTGCGAACCATGCCTCATGGGCAAAATGACCAAGACTCCATTCTCCGGAACAATGGAGCAAGCAACCAACTTATTGGAAATCATACATACTGATGTGTGCGGTCCAATGAGCGTTGAAGCTCGCGGTGGTTATCGTTATGTTCTCACCCTCACTGATGACTTAAGTAGATATGGGTATGTCTAGTTAATGAAACACAAGTTTGAGACCTTTGAAAAGTTCAAGGAATTTCCGAGTGAGGTTGAGAATCAACGTGACAGAAAAATAAAGTTCTTACGATCAGATCGTGGAGGGGAAAATTTAAGTCACGAGTTTGGCACGCACTTAAGGAAATGTGGAATTGTTTCACAGCTCACGCCACCTAGAACACCACAGCGTAATGGTGTGTCCAAACGTCGTAATTGCACTCTATTGGATATGGTGCGATCTATGATGTCTCGTACCGATCTACCGCTATCATTTTGGGGTTTTGCTTTAGAGACTGTCGCATTCACGCTCCGTCGAAATCCATTGAGACGACACCGTATGAATTATGGTTTGGGAAGAAACCTAAGCTGTCATTTCTGAAAGTTTGGGGATGCGATGCTTATGTCAAGAAACTTCAACCTGAAAAGCTCGAACCCAAGTCGGAAAAATGCTTCTTCATAGGATACCCTAAGGAAACTATTGGGTATACCTTCTACCTCAGGTCCAAAGGCAAGATCTTTGTTGCCAAGAATGGATCCTTTCTAGAGAAAGAATTTCTCTCGAAAGAAGTAAGTGGGAGGAAAGTAGAACTTGATGAGGTACTACCTCTTGAACCGGAAAGTAGCGCAGCTCAGGAAGATGTTTTTGTGGTGCCTGCACCGACTAGAGAGGAAGTTAATGATGATGATCATGAAACTTCGGATCAAGGTGCTACTGAACTTTGTAGGTCCACAAGGACACGGTTCGCACCAGAGTAGTACGGCAACCCTGTCCTGGAAATCATGTTGTTAGACAACAGTGAACCTTCGAACTATGAAGAAGCGATGGCGGGCCCAGATTCTAGCAAATGGCTTGAAGCCATGAAATCCGAGATAGGATCCATGTATGAAAATGAAGTATGGACTTTGACAGACTTGCCTGATGATCGGCAAGCCATAGAGAATAATGGATCTTTAAGAAGAAGACTGACGCGGATGGTAATGTGACCATCTATAAGGCTCGACTTGTCGCTAAGGGTTATCGACAAGTTCAAGGGGTTGACTACGATGAGACCTTCTCACCTGTAGCGAAGCTGAAGTCCGTCCGAATCATGTTAGCAATTGCTGCATTCTACGATTATGAGATATGGCAAATGGATGTCAAAACGGCATTCCTTAACGGTTTCCTTAAGGAAGAATTGTATATGATGCAGGCGGAATGTTTTGTCGATCCTAAGAATGCTGACAAAGTATGCAAGCTCCAGCGCTCCATCTATGGGCTTGTGCAAGCATCTCGGAGTTGGAACATTCGCTTCAATGAAATGATCAAAGTGTTTGGGTTTATGCAGACTTATGGAGAAGCCTGTGTTTACAAGAAAGTGAGTGGGAGCTTTGTAGCATTTCTCATATTATATGTGGATGACATACTATTGATGGGAAATGATATAAAACTTTTGGAAAGCGTAAAGGCCTACTTGAATAAGTGTTTTCAATGAAGGACTTTGGAGAAGCTGCTTACATATTAGGCATCAAGATCTATAGAGATAGATCGAGACGCCCATTGGTCTTTCACAGAGCACATACCTTGACAAGATATTGAAGAAGTTCAATATGGATCAGTCCAAGAAGGGGTTCTTGCCTGTATTGCAAGGTGTGAGATTGAGCACGGCTCAATGCCCGACCTTGGCAGAAGATAGAGAAAAGATGAGTGTCATCCCCTATGCCTCAGCCATAGGGTCTATTATGTATGCCATCACTACAAAAAAATACACTTCCGTGATGATACGTGTTTGTCACAGTAGGTCACATTTTCTCTCATGCATGTACATCCATGACAAATTTATGACAGAATCAAGATAGTCATACCTGTGCTGTCGTAGAAGTGTTCCATGACATTACCAAAATTATCATCATGGAAGTGTCCACTTCCATGACGATAAATCGCGCGTCACAGAAGTGCTTTCGTCAAGTGTGACCGACACGTGGCATCCACCGTAATGGAACGTCGTTAAGCTATCGGGTCCGGTTTTGGATCCGATAACCCGTTAATAGCCCCGACCAATGGGGATTTTCCACGTGTAAAATCATCATTGGCTGGAGGAAACACGTGTCGGCTCACCGTTGGGACAGATGTCATCCACTCATTGGACCCAAAGCGCCTACGTCGACACGTGGCGCGGCCCAACAGAGGCCCATATAGATTAAAAAGGCCGGCCCAGTCAAAAGCCCGTAGTACTTACTCAGGTACTAGTGGGCTAGCCCAATAACGGCATGCTTAATAAAGGCCCATTTACGGCCCGAAGCCAGATCTGGCCCGTTAATTGTTCGCTGAATATTTGGGCCCATTTACGGCCCGAAGCCAGATCTGGCCCGTTAATTGTTCGCCGAATATTTGGGCCCAATTACAGCCCAGTGACTTTCGGCCTGTTAGAGGCCCGATGTAGACATGGGCCCATTTTAGCCTGGTGTGACTTTCGGCCTGGGAATGGCCCGTGCTGCCCATGGGCCATATATGGTCTGACGGGACATCAGGCCCACTAATGGCCCGTGATAAATGTGGCAACAGTTAAGCCCAACGTGACTTTGGGCCTGTTAAAGGCATGTCACATAATTCAGCCCGTTGATGTCTGTACTAAGCTTTCGGCCTCTTAAAGGCCCATGATATCAGTGAGCCAACTAAGGCCCGAGATATGTTTCGGCCTGGTAACTGCCCGTGATATAACTGGGCCCAAAAAGGCCCGGTCTACATTTCAGCCTGCTGAAGGCCCGTCGACGACTAGTGAAAATTGAGGCCCAATATGCATTTGGGCCTGCTGAAGGCCCATGGTTTCATCTGGGCCGTAACAGGCCAGTACAATATTCAGCCTGTTAATGGCCCAACGCTACCTGGGCCAAACTAAGCGCTGGGTCCACAAAAGGCCCAACTAAAATATAGGCCGGTGTAAGTTGTGGGCCTTGCGCAAAGTGTGAAGGCCCCAATGATTCGGGCCCAAGAAAGATGCAGGCCGGCCCAATTGTGGCTCGCTAAACACCAGGCCCGTTAGAGGCGATTGTTTCGGCCCGGTCGACTACATCTGATTTTTTTAGATAGCGAATGATGGCAGTAGCTAGTAGGAATTAAGAACAAACCTACTCTATACAATAAAGAAATTACGGCATAGTAACTAAGAATAAACCTACACTATACAATAAAGGATTTATGGTATATTACATCCACTGGGCATCGAAGTTCGCCACCAGTGATCATAACGCGCAACGAAGAAGCAGATTACAAAAACTGGGCACCATTGCAGCGTAACAAAATAATACTGAACTGAGACCACTTCCAAGATAGTTCAAGAAAGGTTAGCCTTGTGCGGGAACTGCTGCGCAAGCTGCTGAGCAAGGCTGTGAGACCGGCCTAGCATGTCGGTCATAGCTTCTAGGTGTAGCTGTTTAACGATGAGGTTCTCATTGGTGTTCTCCGCAATCTTTCTTAGAGATAGGACTTCAAGTCGAAGTTGAGTTGCAGAATGCCTTTCTGCTAGAACTTGGGACTGAAGAATTCGAACTGATTTAGAGAACAATTCTGTGAGCTTGTCTGACTGCTAGTCTCAAGTAACTTGAACACTGCATCAAGACAAGACTTTGGGGTTGTCTCGCTATCTTCAAGATGTTTTGCCTTCTTTGCTGTAATATATGTTGGGTTTGTCTCATAGCCTTCAGCAGACTTGTGCATGCCATCAGGCATATCACCCTGAAACAAAGCAGAGAGATGACAAGTTTTGCACGTGTATAAACAAAGATGATAACTGTGCTGTCAATTCCATCCAATTTCAAATTAGAAAATAAAGAGTAAGTTCAAAATACCAATAACATAATTTGGCATTGTTCATAATGCGGGGAGCTTCACCACACTACTGGATTACCATGTCAACATAACAAGCATAGATGAAGGGCAAAGAAAATCATTGTATCTATTTTGGTTAATGTGCATGGCATGTTGTTCATATCATCTGCCACATCAGTAAGATAAAACAGGAGATGACAAGGTGCAAACGTGGGCTGCTTCACCACACACTGGATTATAGATCCACAAAAATAAGCATACATATAGGGAGTATTGAGTAATGTGCATGGTATGAATAAGGAATTTGGTTTTACAAGTAAAACTTAGAACTTACGGTTCTTGCGAACATGCATTTTGGTAGAAACAGCAAACTAAACAGCAGTAAAAGATAGGGAGTATGAGCAAATTAAATAGCAGTTGAGGATAAAGGCTTTAGAAGGACTGACTTACATTAACAGTTAACACCGGCTTTATAATGCCCTTCTCCATGTCAAGGGAAGGATAACTCAAGAATTTCAGCACAGAATCTTCTTCATAAGCATTGCCTGTACTCTACATTTTGTAGAGAGTAATTATAGATATGATAATACTGGAAGGGATAGAGGATAATGAAGATAAGATGCAGATTGATGCTACATAATCAACTACCAATCCCTGGAAGTACAAGCATTACAGGACAAAATGTACTAACAAGAGCAATGGGCTACACTTCTGCACTGGCATTGTATGTGTATTCTACTTTTTGGTAAGATTAAATATGGATCTGATCTTTTTTAGTAAATGGTGGGCGAGGGAGATAAGATGCAGAATGCTACACAATGAACCAATCCCTCTTCCCATAATACAAGAGTGTTTTGAACACTAGTGTACTGTACAAAACGTTCTTATATTATGGGACGGAGGGAGTAGCTGTTAATGTAAGTACAATGATAGACGACGTTCAGTCCTTACAAGAGGACTGCAGAGCTAAACCTCTTCAAAAGCATTGGGTTGATTCTAAATTTATGTAAGAGTCCATACGGATCTTATAATGTCCACCAAATGGACGATAATGAGGCTAACATGTGCAGTGATGCTACATAATCAAACAGCTATGAAAGTAAGTATGGTCATACATGGCAAGAGGTACTCACAAGAGCAATGCAGTGTGCAGTATAGTTGCGAGATTCTGTGGTCCCTTGAGAATGAATGTTCTTCTACTAACAGTTTTTGTACAAGTGAGACATTAAGGCAAATGCAGAAATGTAGTTCAAATTGTGATGTGATATCATAGATAGTACCATACGCTGCAGCCGAGACCAATGTGTAACAAGATTATTCCAGTCACCGTCGGATAAATGTAGCACCGGAGACTTTACAGAAATTTCGTTTAGAGGCTTGCCATCAAAGTGCGCTTGCCTCAGGTAGGAATGATACTTCATCAACGAGTGCTTGAAAAGGGCAACCAACCCTTGCTCGTCTTCACAATCCAGTTTGGTCCTCGCCTATTTAAAAGAATGAAATCTTGTGTCTTCTGTCAGCAGAAACATATGCAGTAATGACCATGAATAACATTAGTACATTACTTACGCGTAAGTTGCGGAGGAAGACTGGAAATTGTTCTGTGTCTGCGGTATAATCTTTCCATGAAGGAAAGATGCGCACAAAGTTCCTGACAACAATATAAGCTTTGTCTTCTAAACTGGGAAGAAATGGAACAGGGGTCCTATTTGCTGCAATTGGGGCTCTCTCTGGTTCGAAAAGGGATTTGGCAACTGGATTTGGTGTACTCTTTGCTAGAACGGGGGTTTTGCGTCGTAGAGCTGGTGCTATGTCAACTGGCATAATCATAATGTTTGCTGTAGTTGGGGTCTGCTGAGTTGGGGCATCAGAAATGACCAGTGTAGTAGGGCTAGAGTCTGCTAGAGTTGGGGTGTTTTGTGGGTCAGGTGATATTGCAACTACACCTAATGGGCTATTTTATTTATCAGGTGCCACTACCTTTTCCAAATACTTTGCTTGTGCTCCTCCACGATCAGCAATCGCCCTCTTCCTTTTGAATGTCTGATACACAAGAACAACATTTGAATGGATAAATATGGTATGATGATAGATGGAATATGTACTGAAAATGGATAGGCAGGGCGTATTCACATACACGATGTGTAAACTAAGCTAATGGCAGTTCAACAAAGTAGAAGCAATGCAAAGCATCAGTTGCAAGATATGTGCGACAAATATAACCTTGGAAAGTTAGAGCAAGCACCTTGATGGGTGAATAAGATAGGGCATCTTCCTCTGACTCCTCCACTAGGGTGCTACATTGACTTAGGTCTCCCTCTAGCTCAGAATCACTGTTAGAATCATATTCTGAGCATGAATCTATAGGTGGAGAGCGTTTGCATTGCATCCAGACTTGATTTCAGTCCCTTAATGCCAAGTTTGACAGCCATGGCATTGTTCTGCTTTATTCTTTTCATGCGCACAAGCTCATAATCATTATGATGCTGTTCAGAATCTGAGATTCATGAAAACATAAAAAGTAGTCAGATTATCTATGGAATGCATTGCGGATTCAACTTGAAGAGTGTCTCCCTATAAACCCCTGCATATGCAAAGTTCACCCCCAACCGTGCTGAACAGACCACACACAGAAATACAAACCCCTTATGTCTCTATAACAGGCAGACACACATTTCAAAACTGAAGTAGGAACATTAGAATCATATGAAATTCGTATTTGAACAAATAAACTAAGGAATTATGAGTGGCATAATGTTTAGCTTCAAGGGTGGAGTGTTGGTAGTGTGACACAAAGCAAGTAGGCAGATTGTATTCCATGTAAAAGATCGAAGCCTATGTAAAAGCTGGAAATGACACTTTCTTTCTATACAATGCAGTGTTCGTTGCCCACACATGATGGAAGAGATCACATAGAGAAATACTATTCACTCATGTCTATGGTTGCAGTATTTAGAAACAGGGTGGTCCACCCTAAAAGAATATTGACAACAAATATGACAAGGCAAGCATAGATGTAGTGAATCAATCATTTACTTGTGAGCTTACTAGGACAAGTATGCAGAATTGTAATTGCAATAAGAGACCGTCCAAGATCTGAATCAAGAAGTTTGTCTAGCACTTATTGTTTGCAACTAATCAATGTGAATAATTGGATATTATATTGAATGAGTAAGAAAGACAAGCAAAATTGTCAACAAACCTGGCTTGCAGTAGTAATCTGGGTCAATGTCACTACGACCAACAATCCAAAATGACTAGTGTCTGTTCCTAGGGCCGGAATTTTGAAAACCTTGTGAACTTTACAGGTACTAAAGATTACCGAAATACATCTGAACCATTAAGTGTAGGTAGCACTAACCACACAACAAACCCTAATGACAGTCCTGCCTAATGAGTAATGAATCAATTAGAAAATGGGTGATGAGGAGTGGCTGCTGAGTGTTGAGGACTTATCTCAGGATAAATCGGGTTGGCTTAGTGGGTGCTGCACGCCTGAGCCCTGAACAGACTGGGAAGGTAGGCACGGCGGCGCGCCCGGGCAGCGGTGACGCTATTGGGCGAGCGGCTCCTAACCTCCTGTTAGTCCGGCGTCTCCTCCTAGAGTCATGTCGCCCGGGGACGGCAAGTCACCGGCGAGGCAGGCGGCTGGGGGCGAGTAGAGATCGGAAACGCGCAGCAGAACAGAGGGGAATCGGGGCCTGGGATGACCCAAAATCCCAGGGTGGGCCGGCCCACCGTGGGCACCCTGTAGAGATACACACCCGAGCGGCGAACATGCATTTTCAAAACTAATTTAGGACCATTTAGCTGACCAATTAAATGAATCTGTTTTAATAATATCAGATTCGTATCTGAACAACTAAGCTTGTTTAGCTTGATGGGTCGAGCAATGCTATTATGACACGAAGCACGTATTCTGATCGTATAGTGATCATAAAAGGGGGAAACCGGAGAAATGATATTTAGCAGCCATTGTTTGCTTCGAACTAAGAACTAAATTCTAAGAGCTGAAAAGAAAGTAGAGTAACCAAGTTAAGATTTATTTTCTGGTTGAGATCAAAAAGTTGAGGAGATATGAAGTACCACCTCTCTTGCGGCGCCCTGTAGGCATCGGGGGTGCGATGGCTGTCGGTGGCGTTGAAGCAGATCTGCGATGGTAGACGGGTGCATCGGGGGATAAGTCCCGTTGTGGTGGAAGAGAAGGTCGTGTGAGCGGCCCCGGCAAAGAGGACGACGGCACTGATGAAGCGAGAGGACGTGATGCAAGGCGCTTGGTCCGTCGCCATGGATGAGAAACGTCCATCTCTAGCAGTGGACGATGCAGTCTTGGTAGGCGCTCCGGCATGGTGGAGGACAGTGGCGATGGATGTGGTGGAGGACGGAGGCGATGGATGTGGTGGAGGACAGCGGCGATGGATGGGGTGGCGGACGGAGGCTGGTGTTCGGATGGTGTTCTAGCGCGGACGGTGTCTGAATGGGAAAATGGAGGGAGAGGTATGGGGAACCATGTTTTTGGGATGCGCCTGTCCGAAATATGGGAAAGTTACGAACTTAGCCCCCGTTTAAAATTTGGACGTCTCGTCTGTTGGGGATACGACGGTAATCTCGCATCTCGCCAATATTTGCCCAGAGCGATTTCGGGCGAGGAGAGGGTGGTTGGCGCCCATGGTTGGCGCCCACGGTGTATGAACGTGACTGACAGGTAGGGCGGTTGTGTCACGTCTGAGTGAAGTTACAAACCTGCCCCTATTGAAAATATTTGCCTACATCGATTTCGGCCGAGCCGAGTTTGTTTTGCTGCCCACCGTGTATGAATGGGGAAATGGAGGGAGAAATAGAGGTCTTTCGGACGAGCTTGAATCAAATGTGTTTTGCCGCCCATGTTTGGCGCCCACCGTGTCAGAATGGGCTCAGAGGCGGTCGTGTCACGTCTAATTGAAGTTACTATCCTACCCCTATTTAGAGCAGTGGAAATCGGGCCGATGGATTGTCCGTGTAATGGGTAGACAGTAATTTCCATCTCCCAAACACTTGGCCTCAGGCAGCCGACGTGGGAGTGGACATTTTGCTGCTTCTTTCGAATTTTGGGACAATAAGCATCCACGTTTACCCTGGCAACTAAATTCGAATCCATTTTGTATTCCTATACGAATCTTTATAAATCATTCTATGTGTTTTTATATATCTTCAAAAGGACGACAAAGATGTATTCCACTGTCATATATGAATATGGTTTACAAATGACGATACTCAAATTCAGAAGCTAGAATCCAGTTTAAGGTGAATTCGAATATTTGGAACACTTCATGTCCAACTCAAATGTCACACGCAGCATAATCTATACTCCCATTTAGACATGTACACAAGCGATGTATCAAGATTCAAATACCGAGTCAATCAACCAAGAATGTACAGAACTAACAGACATATAAACACTTATAGAGTATATGGATCAATAATATCAACTAACATACATAAGCGAGGCTGCTGTACTTTTCTTTGCTACAACAACATCCTTTTTTTAGCCAAGCTACTAGAGCATCTTGGCCCTTTCCGATGCGTGCCACTTATGGTCAATCTATACTACTATTATTGCTGAATGCACATTCAGCCCAATTGGCATATTTGTAGGTATGGCACAACAATCAAAATGAAATGTCTCCGAGTCTTATCAATTAATATAGACTTGTGCTCAAATAAAATTACAAACCAAAAAACAAAAAATAATTATTACATTATCTCTAAAGCAAATGGTTTGATTGATTACATGAACAAACAACACAAAGGTTATTCAACGATGGAAAGAACATTTCACCTATGATTTACCAAGTGGGAATTTAATTTCCTTTTTTCCTTCAGGGCCTTAACAATGTGGTCAGTCTCAGCTTGCTTCATTTTGAAATCCACCAAATATTTAATGGTTGTCTTAAGTACTGCTACTGATTGTGTTGTTTGCTTCCTCAACATGTCAACTTCATCTCTAAGTGCAGAAGCAGAATCTCTTTCTACCACTAGTTTAGCCTCTAGAGCATCGGCAGTTGGCAATTCATAATGCACGATTGGGCCGGTGCCACTGCTGTGGGATGATACAACATCCATGGGGACCTCGCTCTTTGATCTTGGGCTAACCTGTTTTGCCATTAAAGTTCCGATTGGATTCAGAAAAGTTGAAGTTAGCAAAACATCTCAACTGGGAGTTATAACAGCAAACCAGTTAAACAAACAAGGAATTAAAGAGTTTCAATTCGATGCTGAAAAGTAGTTATTAACATCATTGTAACCCGTTGTTGCAGCAGCAAAGCAGTTAAACAAACAAGTAGCTATTTAAGTTCAGGCAAACAGGTAATTCTTAACAGTAAGTATCAAACACATAGATAGGCGTAGTCTATAATAGGATTAACAGGCTGTGGCATTATGTAATCAGTAGCAAACTAAATTAAGCCAAGCAACGTAATTGAACAATTTTGCAATAAGTGGCTAACTAAAATTGCAAGAAGCAGGTAACTGAACTTACGCTAGTTCTTTGTACAGACACACTGCAACTTCTTTTTCGCTTACAAGGTTGTACGAAGGAGTCCATGGCATCAATTGCTTCGATACGCAGTCCCAATACTTCTTTCTTCCCACACTGCATTGGTAAGTCGAATGGTTAATCTGGTAAGATGGTGCGTCCTTGATATGTTATATGAGGACGTGTAGTCAGACTAGTTCTAGCCACACACATCACACTGGCTTTTACTGTATATTTCATGCGATTACTTTTGGCATATCGAGATCTTAGCAATCTACAATAGGATGAAAAGACTGGCATCCTTCACATTATTGGCGAACTCAGTTCATAGAAACAAGCAATTCAACCATTCTGTGGGTAAATCAAAAGCGCCACTGGAATATTTTTCACTACCCCTATCATACACGCAAAAAGGGGCGACGCCACCATAGGGGCTGGTATGGGCGGCCGCCGCGGGTGGCTCGAAAGTGTGCACCTAGTTTGAGTCATCCAGGTTGACCCAGGCTAGTTTTGTTTGTCCCAACGCACAAGCAGGCAATGTAAAAAATGAAGAAAAATGTTTCAATTTGGATAGGCCAATAACATAAGTGCAAGGCAAGCCCTATAGCAGGCTCACAGCCCAAACGAGCGCCTTCCATATCGATAGACAGCAGGAAAAATCCCAATTCATCCGCTCCAGCCTCCAGTCTAGTTTGCTCCTAACCTAGCCGCCGCTGGACAGACCGACACAGCACTTCCTCGCACCCTCGTTGGAGGGCGGTCGCCGGGCTTCAAGCGAACGGAAGGACAAGAAGATGAAGATCCAACCCTGGGTGTAGCCTGCGTGGGAGGCAACGACGGCAGCACGGGCATGGCATCGAGCTTGCGCAAACGGACAGTCGCAACTTGCAAAAGTAGCATGCGCAACGAGCAGGTACATCACATCCCTGATTATATCTAATTCAACTCTTCAATTTCTGGCCAATAGTTAAACCTGACGGTGTTGTAAAACTGCTTGTATGTAGGGAATCTATGAGAAAATGAAACCAATTTCTACTTATTTTATAACTGCCCCAATCAATACTGAACTGACTGAATCTGATGTATCTAATCAAGTTTCCGGTGCAAACATCCAAGCTCATGTTGTTCTTGAGCCTGAAGTGTCTAATGAACAGGCTGCTAATGAAGGATTTGATGCAAACATTTTACATGCTCCTGGTGATGAACATATAGTGTCTAATGAGGCATCTAATGCAAGCATTTTGCAAGCTCCCATTGAAGGATTTAGTGTCTAATGATGATCTGCTATGTTGAGAGAGACATAGAGATTTGCAGGCATTGATGACAAGCAAATTATAGTGCATTTTCATGGCTTGAGGAAACGTCGAGGCCATCTACCAGAAAGTCCCCGTATCATGACAACGTAGCATAAATACTTTTCTAATCTGTTGTTTGAAACTATTGGCATACTTGTGCAGGATAGATATATTGATATGCAGTTTGCGCACTGGTTATAGGTGCAATTACACTTCGATATTTTCAGCCAGAGAACGAATAATTCAAGCAGGTACAGACCATGTTTGTATTCCTTGTACACCATGTTGCATTTTGTGTTTTTTGGTGCTTGCATCATTTAGTGTTTATAATCTGAACTACTTTGGATCATTAGCTGGTTTTCAAAGTGCATGTAGCTTCACATTTCTCAAGTTATGTTGATTTCCGGAGTGCAAGTGCCTTCGTATTTTTTAAGTTAAATGTTCGCCCCTGGTAACTTGAATTCGTGGATCCGCCACTTCACACAAATCATACACGAATGCCAGTACGAATTAAATGAAATGCAGGGACTTACGCTAGCTTGTTGTACAGGCTCACTGCAGCTCTGCTTGCGCTTGGGATGTTCCATGTACAAGTCCATGTTACCACTTGCTTGGATGTGCAGGCCTTGTGCTCCTTGCATTCCCCTCTGCATTTTTGACACGGCGAATGGCTGATCAAATAAGAGGAATCGACCTTGCTGTTGTACCGGAGGACTGATACTTACAAGGTTATACGGGTGTGCAGGATGTGTACCAGATCCCGTAGCGCCGTCATGCTTCGCTAAAAAATGGATTTGCTTGTTTCAGATGATATCTTCAGAAGAAATAAGAGTTAAAGTCAGAGTTGGATAGGCGTGTAAGCTAAGAGAGCAGTGAAAGGATATCCAAACATCGTCAGAACAGTGCACAAGGGAGTGATGTGTGGATACCTAGTTCGGGCCGGCGTTTGGGCATGCTCGCCTAGCTAGAGTGCGGGTCACTTCAGAGCCGTTGAGGGTGATGCGCTGGCGTTGGCTGGCCGCGCACAGATGCAGATCTTGAGTGGCAGTGGAGCGCTATGATGCGGTGGACGAGACCGTTGGTGAAGCCCCAGCGGCCTCGGGGGGCGGAGGCGCGACGATGTGCTTAGTGAAGTAGCCCCGGTGAGCTGGGAGACGGCATCGATGAAGCGCACCTGATGCGGTGGAAGTCGGTGTGTGTGAGGCACGTCAGTTGCGGCGGCCGACGTTGTTGGTGGACCACCCGGTGCGGTGGACGAGGGCGTAGATGAGGTAGCTCCAGTGCGGTGGTGAAGCGCGACCGTCGTCTTCGTCGTCGTCATCCGGCACAGAGGTGGGGAAAGAGACGAGACGAGGGGTGATTCAAAATTTGCTTGGGTTGGCGGCAAATTAGGGATTTCAGAAATCTGGGCGCGGAAGGGGACGGTGGAGAAGGGAGATTTTGCAGGGTTGGAATTGGGGCCGCCAGATATTTCAATCCGAAACATGGAAGCGCGAACTTATTTTGTCGTCGTCCTTTTTTTGGGGGGGAGGGGGGAGGGAGGGAGGGGGGTGGGTGGCTGGGTGCTAAGCGTCCGTCCGACACACGCGACCACCACGACACGACCCTGGTCTACCTGGTGCGCCTACATTTGAGAATGCAAACGAATCTTCTTTCATTTGCAAACGAATCTGTATGTATTACCATGCCCGTGTTTTCCTTGCAATAATTAGTCATTCGAAACGAGATACTATAAATTAATTAATGAGGACTTGTTTGAAAAAAAAATCGAAATGGTATCCATGCTAACGTGGATTAGAGTGTGTGTCACATGATTAGTTATTTGAATTAGAGTGTGTGTCACATAGCGATCTCCAATTCTAACGTGGATTTCGCATTTCACTGTATCCACGCTACTTTTTTAATACAATTTCATATGTATATGATGAACACCATGGTAGTGAGAAAACTTTTGGATGGATTCAAACATATGACCTACAAAATAGCACAACAAATCGAGTCAATGTCAACTTTTCGAAACCTAGTATGGCACGAATTCGAAATAATTACCCATATGCATGGTCCTCAGTTCAAATCTTACAATGTACACCGAATTGAAACATCGATATTAAGTCTCGTACTATCTACATTCAAATGTTGTTTTTAGCCCCC
>NC_057796.1:102919716-102929604 GCF_018294505.1 Triticum aestivum
TCCTCTCCTAACCACCTTAGGAAGCTATCGGTTTCCAACACACATCCATTCTTTCTCTCCATGTTTCGATCTCTAACTCTCTCAACTACACAACCCACTTTTTCCACTCTGTTACGAAATGTATTTACCTCACACACCCGCCATTGCACCCCATTCCGAGCTCTCTCTCTCTCTCCCTCTCCCTCTCACCCTCTCATGCTAAATACATGCATTGCCTATCTAGCCCCCAACCTCTCGTGCGCACGCACGCACGTTGTCTATCTAGGTCACTCCCTCGAGACTGTCTCACTCTTTCTTCTGCGCGGCGGGCCACACTCGCTCAATCTCGCTCTCTTTATCTGAGTCTCCTTTAACCTCGTTTTCTTTCACACACAAATGATATATCTCCCTGTTTGGGCCTCGATCGACACACTCTATACTCTCTCACGCAGATTGTCTATCTAGGTCAGTCCATCAAAGCTGCCCCCACTCTTTCGACCTCATGGCGGGCCACGCTCTCTCTCCCTCTCTCTCTCTCTCTCTCTCTCTCTCTCTCTCTCTCTCTCTCTCTCTTTGTATGTCTCGATTGACCTTGCTCTTTCTCGGACAAAAACGATATATCACCATGTTTGAGCCCAATTCGACTTATTCACATTGTATACTCTCTCACGCACATTGTCTATCTAGGTCACTCTCTCCAACCCGTCTCACTCTTTCGATCGCACGACGACCCTATGTGATCGATTGACCTTGCTTCCTCCCACACACAAAATATATCTACACGTCTGTGACTGGATCATCTCTCAAGCTCTATCTTACAGCCCTCACCCTTGCCAAAAGCTCAATCGGACAATATCTCTCCAGAGCATATATATTTGTTCAATGAATGTCGGACCACACTCACTTTGTCTCTCTATCTATATGTCTCTCGATTGACCTCGCTTTCTCACGCCGTATCTTCCACACATTGAAGCTACCTCTCCATCCCTCGCAAAGCCGGAGCTATTTACATTGCGAGGGGAACTCCAACCTTGGATTAATTTGTGTAGGCATTTATTCCGGTCGGTTTAGATTATATTTTCGTAGCATTCGACCCACAACTACTCGAAACACCGTTGCAACCCCCGCAACTCCCCTAGTTGATTTCCCTCTGGCTCGGTCATCGCTCTCTCGCACGTCCTTTCTCGCCTTCAACGTCGCACCATGGTATTATTGCAAAAAACTCTGTTGTTCTCTTTAATTATTATAAATAAGCTACAAAACTAAACACCGATAGTCCATTTGGAACGGAACAAATTTCGACCCACAAATTAAAGTGCTACAAACCACACACTGAGGGGCCCACATGTCATGAAACAAATTTGGACCCATATACAAATTAAAAAATAAAGGACGAGGATCGAACATGCGACCAGGGCCTTCAAGCCGCACGTCAATAGGCAACATACGTAGAACAACAATGTTTGTTGTACCTCCCTTTGTTCACATAATGTTTTTATATTACCACAACCTATTTAATTGATAACATGTAATATTATTTTTAGTACTATTCACCTTCACTTACTGGTGGGTTCCATGTGTGCTCTCTCTCTCTCTCTCTCCTCCCCTTCTGCGTTTAGACGCACGGGCAAAAACGAAGAACTCGCGGGCGATGCTGCCGTTGACCATATCTGGACGCGTTCACAAGTTACGACACCAGTTTCACATGCTAGCAGCACTAGTCAGTGTGTACGTGCAATGCACGTTAATTTGGAAGTATATTAAGTGCATGCGGATATTAAGTAGGATATTATTTGCGTGTTATTATATGATTAGCACTATTTTTGGCATGAAATTAACTGCACGCTAAACGTGTTGAGCACTCGACATTGAAGCAGTCTAGGTCGTTGGATGACAAGGAATACATGTGGCTTGATGACGTTTTATATTTAATTTGATACGGCTCTAGCAGAACATTCAATCGATCAAACCATAGATTTCGTTCAGTCTGACTCCGACTTTAAATTATACGACGATTGATCTAAAATAAACGGAAATGATAAACGTTCGGATTTTAAGCATGGCAATCCGAACGTTTTTCATGGCAAATTTAGATTACGCGGCGGGGGCGTCTTGCGGTGGGAAGCGGCTCCTCTGCCGTGCTCTGTGTGTCGTCGGGCCACTGACCGACGGCGACGGCGGCGCCTTGCGCCATTGTTGGCGTACTCTTGGACGTTGGCCTAGCTTCAAGGAAGGCCAAAATGTTCTGGACTTCGGAGCGAGTCAACTGGCGGGAGGAGGCGACTGGCGTTGGTGCAAGGAAGCGGTCGACGGCGGCCATCCATGCTGCTGAGGGGGGCACTGGCACCTGCGCGGGGACAGGCGCTGTCAACAGCGCGGCGGAGACATTCATGTGCATGGGCACAGGCACGGGCATGCACGTCAGTGCACGCGCAGGTGCATGCGCTGGCAGGTGCACGGGCGTGCACGTCAGTGCACGCACAGGCGCATGCGCTGGCAGGTGCACGGGCGCGTGAAAGTCGGTGGGGACCTCGTGGAACCCCGTGGCATCAAGCTCGGCGACAATGTGCGGCTCCCAGCCCATCAATGCCACGGGGATGGGCGCTGGCGCAGTTGGGGCGACGGGAGCCGGAACGGGAGCGGGGACAGGCGCGGTGTCTTCCCGCAAGGCCAGTTCAAGCTCGTCCCAAAGCGCCTTATGTTCTTGAGACTCCGGGTGGGTGTCTTCCTCAGGAAAATGGAAGACTAAGGGTAGACCATCGTGATGCGGCATGGCGTACGTTTAGGTCAAGCTGGTTGGAGGTAGACGACAGGAGAATCGGAGAGAAAGATAGAAGATTGTAGCGATACCGGGTAGTGCGGGGTTGATTTTAAACTGCGGCGCCGGCGACATTAAAAGTGGGAGCAGTTGGGACGAAGGTCAAAGGACTCGCCTCTGCACAGTGGTCTGCTCGCACGCCTCCCGTCGACTCACACGCTTGCTCGGAGGGCACCTGCCGATGAGAAGCGCTTGTGGCGGCACGTAAACGCCCACGGTTTCAATAGTGAAAGTGTTCGCCTTAACGTGACAGGTCTTTGTTCCAAAATACCTTGGCTTTTCATTTGTGCAACTTGTCATAAGCAGCTTGTCTCAAATTGAAGAAAAAAAATTATGAAGTAATATTTGTGCCATATCACGTGACCATGCTCAGTTTCAAGAATTTATGGTCACTTTTGGATTTTCTGAAATTTAAGATTCTTGATTCGAAACAATATCATAACCTGCATCATGCAATAAATTTTCAAGCCATACATCTGTCCTGTTGTATTTCTTAAGAAAGGATTGGTCAAACATTTTGCTTAGTTAGACTTCAGACAAGTTATATATGCAGAGCAAAAGGATAATCCCTTCGTACCAGTGCATTGCCTGATATATTAACTCAAGTACTAGTCATTAACAAACGGGCTCAATTCTGTGCTCATCCTGGTGTAGTAGTAGTAGTAGTAGTAGTAGTAGTACTAGGTAATGCAGTTGACGGGTGACCTTGGCAAGCGGCGACCGAGGGAATTGAACCGCGCTCGGCACGGTAGGTAACGTTGTCTAGTTACTAAAGCATCCCTCAGTTGTTCATCGGTTGTCATTATGGACCGGGGACATGAGTGGAATTTCCTAGGGCTGGAATTCTGGCCGCCAGATATTTTGACTCGAAACGCGGAGGCTCGACTGGATGGGGTTGCCTAATGTGCGTACCACGCACGCCACCAGAAGGACACGAGCCCGGTTTTTTTATTTTTTTAGGATCAACACGAGCCAAGGTCTGGCTGGTACGCTGTTGGGTCCTACCATTCGAGAAAACGAAAGGAACCTTTTAAATTGCCGAACGAATCTATGTGTATTACAATGCCCGTATTTTCCTTGCAAATACTAATCTCAACGTGGTAATTGATTTATGACGAGTTGTTAAATCAGAGTGAGTTTGTGATATAGTGATCTCAATGTGGATTTCACATTTCATGGTATCCCTGGTAAGTTTTTCAATGCAAATTCAAATTTGAAAGACGAACAATATGGAGGTGAGAAAACTTTGTATGTATCAAGCATATGACCCCCCCCACACACACACACATAGAGAGAGAGAGACACCCACACACGAACACAACAACAATCCAATAAGTATAGTGCATCTACTTTTCCAAACCATGCATGTATGACACGAATTCAAAAATACTCCTTCTGTTCCTAAATATTAGTCTTTTAGAGATTTCAACAAGCGACTACATACGGAGCAAAATGAGTGAATCTACACTCTAAAATATGTCTACATACATCCGTATGTGCCAGTCCACTTGAAATCTCTAAAAAGACTAATATTTAGGAACGAAGGGAGTAAAATGTAAGACATGCATGGTCCTCAATTCAATATTTAAAACGAACATGAAACTGAAACATGAATATTAAGTCTAGTACTGCAGTACATGCAAATGTTGTGTTTAATTAGGCGGAGCTATGATTGTCGGGGGTCACCCCCTCGACCTTAGATAAAATTGTGAAGCTCTGTTTAGGGTTGTTTAGATTATATTTGTCCCCACCCTCCCAACCACCGATTAGTTGTGCACCCCCACCCCTCCTCCCCGGGAGAATATCATGTGCCCCCATACCTTAGATGCTATATGCCGATACGGGTTGCTTGGAGCTTGTAGATCTGAGATATAGCAGCTCACATGATGTCTTAATATTTTTACAGGAAACCTTGATGAGTTTGAGAATTGCACACAATTTGTACAAAAACTACTTAGATGCCCTTGGATCCCATATCCAACGACCTCAAAGCTCGTATCACCGTAGCATCTAAGATGAAGGAGGACATCATATTCTTCTGTATGTAAGAATATCATGTGCTACCACACCTTAGATGCTTTGGTGATACAAGCTCTTCGGAGCCGTTGGATTTGTGACCCAACACCTCCTCGGTGGTTCGAATGTTTTTTTGCAGAAAAGCCCCCAAAGAGTTCGGCCACGCATGTGCCATCTCATCACTGATCATACGACCTAGATGCTCATATCACCATAGCGGGTAATTAAGCTACGGGGAGCACCTAATATGAGCAACGGGGAGCCGTTGGATCCAAGATGCAATGGCACACACGAGGCCTGAATGTTTTATTTGCAAAAAAACCTTTGGAGAGTTTGGAAATTGCGCATAATTACAAAGACTACTCCCAAGCCATTGGATCTCACTTCCAACGGTGTAAAAACTCGTATCACCATAGCATCTAAGCTGCGGGGTGGACGTGATATTCTATGCCGCTGTCATTTTTGTTCGTAAACTTGCAAAATACGTGTAACTTGTGCCGTTACTTGTCTAACCGCGCAAGTGTTTGTTCAAAAAAACCATCCTACACTGAAATATCGGAACAACACACGGGGGTCCCACTTGTCATTAATCAAATTTGGACCTAAAACTAACAAATCTGAAAGATGAGATTCGAACTGGCAACCAGGACTACAAAGCGTAAGTCGATAGGCTGAAACAACAACGGTTGTTGGCTTTGTTCCATAACTTGATTTTATACAGTATTACGTTGAGTAGAGTAGAGGGAGTGCCTCGTCAACACGTGCATGACCGTTGACTCACTTACTGGTGGGTCCCAGGTCTGCGATCTCTCTCTTCTCTCCATCGTCTAACCTTTGCACGGGCACACATGAAGAGCGGCGCTAGCTTGCCGTGGTGTTATTACAACTAAAAAAATGCTTGGAAAATAGAAGAATCGCCTAGAACATGAGACGTTGTGGCTGGTCGAGACGGACCTAACCACACCTATCCTCCGTGCCATGTTAGCATGATGAAGCTGTGTGGCTAGTGGGGTGTTTTCGATCGACTGGCTGGGTCCCGAGGTCGAACCATAGGTACTACGTCTGATACAGTAAATTTTTACACGCACATTTTTCCTCCGTGCCGAGACATGGCACACCCTACCGCGCGGTTTCGGGGTCCTCCCGGGTGGTGCACGCATATATTCTTCCTGACGTGGGACGCCCTACCACGCGTTTTCGCCGAAGCAAGTAAATGAGTCATCAAATCATGAAAGACCACTTCTCCCACCGAGTACATCAGTGAAGCACGGTGGCTAGCTAGTTGGGCTAGTTCGACCGATTAGCTAGGCCGCTGCCACATTTGTTTTTTCACCCCTTTTTTATCTACTTGCCGGTAGGTAAATTTAAATATCCACCGCGGTGTTGCTCGAGTGTTTGAGTGCGGTAGGATTTTTAATTTTTTGATTGACGGGAGTAGGCACGGCAGGATTTTTAATTTTTTGATTGACGGGAGCAGGCGCGGCAGCAATTAGTCACGATGACTCCGCCTGTAAAACCCACTGCTCCCTGATGTGAGAAGTCGTCGACTGGTGTTTTACCATGGTGAAAACCAAAAGATTCCCCGCTCCTCGGCTGGCTCCCTCCGCCTTCTCGTAGATTGCATTGCCTTTCAGCCGTTTCGCCCCCTGCATCACCAACGTCGTGCGCCTCGAGAAGCAGAGGGACTTCGGTGGTGTTTAGGCGCCCTCTGCATGGGCATGTCCATGTCTCGGCGCAACATGACCATTGGATCAAACTCAGACGGTGCAAATCAGTCACTGTAGCACAAAGCATGTGGGTGTGTTTGGTTGCATTCTCATCTCAATATAGTTGTTTCCTCTTCGTGTATTTGTCTTAACCTACTAGTGTGGACTCATGCACTCTGGCAAACACCCAAAAGTGGGTGGAGAAGGGAACTTTTGCTCCCATCCCATGCACCCTTCATACACCCTGCCTAACACTATTCGTGCTTCATATGGTTCATGTTTCGTGGAGTACTGTAGCACCGTACTCTCCGTGCGCTATAGACCTAGTTCTGTTAACATTGATCTCACCATTCATTCTCGACCGGACAGTCGAGAAAGCGGTACTATGTTACCACATTACTGTTCATATAGTTGACATGCGCACAACATCATTTGTTGTCGTCATATCTTACTACACTAGCAACAAGATTATGTAGTACTGACGTATGAACCACTGCCCATGCCTAGTAGTAGGAGCACTGTGTATGTTCAAGTGGCTGCCGTGTTTCGCACTCCTCCATCGTAAGAGTGGAAACGCTTGCTGTAATCATTTTTTTCTTCAGAAAAACAGTGGACACGCTCTACCATGCGGATCCTCCTCCAGCCATGCACTAAATTACTCACTTTCGCCGACATGTGGGACAGCCAGCATCAGGGTCCACCAGCCATGCACTAAATTACTCCGTAGTAGAGTGACGGTAGACTACCCCGATCGAAGCGCCGCAGTAATGCCCAATGAGCCGTCAAATCACAAAACCCCCTCCTTTCCAGCAGTAAGTTGGACGGATGAAGCAACCATCATTTCACTCTTCTCTCTCAGCTTCCTCTCCACCCAACTCGCTTCTCCCTCATCTTGTTCCTCATTTCTTCAAGAAAACCCCGACCTGCTTCTGCCATTGTTCTTCTCTCCCAAAGAAGGAAAGGTGACCGCATCAATGGTGTTGATTCTGGCCAAGGCCCGGTCTTGCAACCCCGAGACTGATCCTATAACTCCCTCTCTTTTCTTCTTTTGGGTTTTGGATTATGGTTTCTTTTCTTTTATTTCTATTTGACAATTTCTTGATGGACGCTGGAGCACCGGCCGAAGTGATGTCTATGGCTCTGGCCAAAACCGTCGAGGCTCATGGTACGAAGAAGCGCAAGCACCCCGCCGAGACTACCGCAGACAAGCTCAAAGCCATCGCCCTGTCCAAGCCCCCCTCTCCGGGATCCCTCATTAAGCAAGTCCAGGTAATATCTCTTCTCGACGATCTTTTTCTTGATCTTGATCATGTTTTTTCATCTAACACGCAGTACTAGTACTAGTAGTACAACTTTCTGGGTGATCTTGCATGTGATTTTTGTGTGCCAAATGACGGTTCTAAGTTCCTCTTTTGACCAAAACATGCGAGAGGTTGACACTGATTTCTTATAGATTACTTTCAACTACTCCCTCTGTCCCAAATTTCTTGTCTTAGATTTGTCTAGATACGGATGTATCTAATACTAAAATGTGACTTGATACATCCGTATCTAGACAAATCTAAGACAAGAATTTTGGGACGGAGGGAGTACTTTATGAACATCAATGCTACCTTTGAAGAGGGTATATTTGCCTCAGTAACTTGTGTTATGGATATTGCAAGTAATCCCTCTGCTCTCATGCCTTTGAAGACATGTTCTAGTGTCTTTGTTCACTCATTTCTGTGCGTATATGTAGTCATATATGGAGTATAATATCAAAAATCATCTTATATTTCTGAACGGAGGTAGTAAGAAAATATGGTTTCTGTTTGAATTAGAACCAGGTCCGCGGTGGAGATGAAGTTCTCAAAGTCATGCCGTGTGAACTGGAAGACCTGAGGATGAGTTCTACTGCTAAACTATCCAACTGCTGTGTCCTTGTCGCCACGTGTTCTGAACTAGTGTTTTCCTGTAGCATTGTTGTCAGGCGTGTTCTCGAGGTTGTACTTGACCACAACAATTTCCTGGCTGTGCCTTCGATTACGAAGGGTGTGGTTCTTGTAAAGCTTCCCAACAAATCTGATGCGGCCTGTCTTCATGATCATGTTTATGAGTGGAAAGACCACTCTGTTAGGTTCTCCAAGGTTGACAAGATGGTGATGGTGCATGTAGACATCTCTCACGAAGTCCATGGCCTAGTCAGTTATGCGGGGTTCATCCCGTAGGTCGGTGGCAAGAAATAGTCTGTAGAGTTTAATTAGTGCAACTTTGCTTGTCTGTAGTAAGTACTATTGTTCAGTACTTGATTTGTGTTTGTGAACCCTGTATTGTTTATTAGTACTGCCGCTTTTGGTGTGTGGTCGTCCTGAGAACGGTCTATGTTAATGTCTATCCACTCAATTCAGTCTGTATATTTTGAAGTATCCAGATCATCTTTTTTGTGAGGACGGTTTATCAGTTATGGTTACACTCCAATATCTGTATGCATTGCAGGGTTTATCGCACCCACCAGGATTTCCAATCCCATGGATGTTCGGACCATACGATTTGTCACGACCTTTGGACTGTCCTGCTTGTGGGAGTAGGCGGGGCCCCTGCATGCCACCCGTAGTTGGACGATCAATCTTCTGTTTAGTCCTTCAACATAGTGATTTCCTGGTAAGGATTTACTCGTGTCACATCAAGTAAATCTTATTGATTTACAGTCTAAATCTTAATGATTTATGTAACATCCCAAATTTTCAATTTGGTATGTTATACATAGATCATCATTGCATATCATATTTTATTTGCATTTTGATAAAATCCTCGATAAATCCTAAGCAACTCAAGGACCCTTGGAGAGAGTTGGGGATTTTCTCGAATTTTCATATTTGATTTTCATCAAATAATAAGACGAGGATTTTGGTTTTAATTATTTTCTCTCCGGAAAAATATTTCATTAAACAAAATAAATGAGAGGAGAAAATATGACTTCTCCAAAACAATTGAAATACTGGAGGTAAAATGTTAAAATCATTTATTGGAATTTATTTGGATTTTATTTGCAATTTTTATTGCATTAAAAATATTGCATGTTTTCAAAATATTTATTTTGTGTTAAAAAAATGTTCACCCTATTCTAGATTTTCTAACTAGACGGGGAAAATTTATTTTATATTTTTCTGATTTTTTATTTATTTTTCTGTGAATTATTTTCCGCGGAACTTATTTTAAAAAAAAAGGACGCGCGCGCCCGCTGGGCCGAGCCCAGGCCGCCGGCCCACCCCCGCGCCCCTCTCCTCTCCCCGCACGACGCCGCCGTCGCCGTGTCCATGGCGGACACGGGAAGCCCTGCCGCCGCACCTTGCCCCCTCCCCCAAGCTGCTGCCCCCCTTTTTATTTATA
>NC_057796.1:102930124-102938216 GCF_018294505.1 Triticum aestivum
CTCGCCCCCCTCGAGCCCGCACCTCGCCGCCCTCGCCGCCCCTCGCCCGGAGCCCCCGCCAGGAGCCCTCGCCGGAGCCGCCCGACGAGGTACTGCCTCGCTGCCCCGTTCGTCGTTGCCGGTTTTTGTTAAAAAAACCCTTCGTTTAAAAAAAACCCTAGATCGGTTTTTTTCGGTTTTATTATTTTGCGAGCGTTCGTCGGTTTTTCTCTGTTAACGAACGTCTGTTCTTTAACCGTTCATCCGTTTTTCTTTTTCGTCGGATTTTCCGCTATTTTTTCTCAGATTCGATTTCTGATCGAATCTTCATTTCTGTTTAACTTCTCGCTCGTTTATCGGAATCAGGCGATTCAAGCGCCTAGAGTTTCGTCTCGAAATTCTCTTTCCGTTTAACCTACTCAAACAAGTTTTTGCTACAGTAAAATTTGACCTAGATCCAGATTAGTAAATGAAGCTATTTTCTTTCGCCGTTTGACTTTCGTTGCTTCTTTCGAGTTGATTCTTTTTGCAAACCGGAGTTCTTAAGTTGAACTTTCTGGTTGGATCTTTCATTCGAGTTTTACCTGTGCATTAGATGAGTACTGATTGTATGCTTGTTTGTTTGCGATAGAGTACCCGGAGTGTGCCGCTTGTTACTTCGAATCGCTAGGTTTTGCGGATCATCAGCAAGGCAAGTAACACTTTGATCATATTCCTTCCATACCCAGTTTTATTGCATTAGATCTGTTTTCCTCAAACACTTGCATGATTAGGATCTAATTAAATTGTGGGTTTTGGGAAGTAGATGTGGTAGTACCTATTGCCCTGTTTATTATCAAACCCTTGGGAGTTACTTCTACGTTTGCTATTATTATTGCCATGCTATGCTCGTAGACATGGATTGGGTTTGAGAGATTTTCATGACAGATGTGAGATTGTTAATTAATGGTTTACTTAAGGTGGCAACTAAAACTCACATCTGGGTGGATTGAGGTACCTGGGTATTCCAGGATTGCCTTTTTTTTCTTTTGGACCGCCACCCAGGTTCAAAGGGATCATAAGATTATTCATGCTAGAAACTTACGTGTGCAGCCGCAAGCTATTATGGGCTCTAGCATAGTTGACTAAGTTGTGTGAACTCTTACAGTGGTAGACTAGCAGATGTAGGGGAAAGTAGGTGTAACTGTCTACCCATACGTAAGGTGCAAACACTTCTGAAAGACTGTGTCTCGGTCATCCGTTTCTCAAACATCATGTAGTGCGAGAATCAAGCGGAGGCGATCGAGTCTTGTGGGGAAAAGTGCACAAACCTCTGCAGAGTGTACAAACTAATCATGGTTAGCCGCGTCCCCGGTTATGGACAACTTGAGTATCTAGTACTTGGATTATCATGTGAATCTCATCACTATGTTACTTCTAATTAATTTTGATGGGTTATTGATGACATTTAATTGGGATTGAGATGCTGTCAACCATCTCAATGTTTCACAACCACCATGATAGTTAAATAAAATTTATTCCTTTGAAGTAGGATAAAATTGGCTTTTCGCAAAACTGTAACCATAGAGCTTTCCACCAGCCATATATGCATGTAGTATAGCATTGTCATTATTCATTACTCTCTATGTGTTACATTGCCAGCATATCCTATGTGCTGACCCGTTTTCGGGCTGCAACGTTTCATGTTGCAGACTTTTCAGACGATGAGTAAGGTGCCTTAGGTCGTGGTCTTATACTCAGTGATGTCGCTGGAGTTGATGGACTCACTTATCTTCCAAGTCTTCCGCTGTTATCATTGTTAGATGGCCTTAAGCCATGTCTATCATACTTAATCTCTTTGGAGATATTCGATGTAATAAGTGTGTGATTGCTACTCTGTTATAAATCCTCCTTTTGTACTATGCGTGTCAGCATTACTGATCCAGGGATGACACTGGTGCACAGCAGCACAGACCATTTGAGGTCTGGTCGCTACAAAGTTGGTATCAGAGCACACGCTGACTGTAGAACACGACCACTAAGCTTAAGCCCTAGAAAGTTTCTCTCTTCTCATTTCTGACCCCTCTCCACTTTCTACTCTTTTAGGAATGGCGAATGCAAGGAGCAAGTTCATGCAACCAGATGAAGACACGCCGTTTGGACGACACTTGAAGGAAGTCACCAAGTACTTGAACATAGGAATACCAAGCATCACCGAAACCTACAACGCCACATTACCCGAAGAGGAGAGCTGGAAGATTCAAGTTATCATTCCAGGAAGGACATTTGTGCCAGTTACTGAACCCATAAGATTGGTTTTCGAAGCACCAACTTGGAGTTTAGGGAAGAGCATGGCCGCACACATCGCCATGGGACGCATTGGAGAAGTCTATCACCAGGAGCTTAAGGATACAATTTACCAAATTTGTGGACGCCGAGACGCGCAATGGGAGATGATCAGAACCAAGAAGGATGGATCAATTGCAGCTTTCATCCAGGAGCAGAACCAACATATTCGTCGCCAGGAGAACCAGATGTGCACGGACAAGGAAGAACTGAAGAAGGCATTAACGAATATCAAGGAACTCCAAGAAGAACTCAAGGCTACACGCGAAGATTATTTGGAGGAAATCAACGCACTAGTAGGGAAGAATGACGACCTGGAGAAGAAGATTGGAGTATTCATGGGAAATCCAGTGCCAAAAGCAGAAGTCGACGAATGCACTTGTCCGGATAACTACATCATCATCGACGACACTGACTCGGAACCAAGTGAAGATGACTGGGTTGACGAAGCTGGAGCAGACATCATGGAGTCTTCAACGGATCAGAATTTCTAGTAGACCACCATATCAGTAGTAGTTTTTCCCCCATTTAATAGAATAGTTCAAGCACTTTGTAAACGCTAGTTAGATCGATTGTTTTGCCTTGCTTGAATTGATTGAGTGATATTGATTGAATTTGTCTCATGAGCATATGGGTAGTGTTTTCTCTCTAGACCTCATTCTATTCTTAACTCTCATCTTTTCTAAACCTATCAGATGCCTCCGAGACGCGACACCGGATTTGTTTTCCCGCCAGAGATCACCCAGTTGATTCAGCAACAGAATGCCCTAATGCAAGTGTTAGTGCAGAACCAAGGCAACAACAACAACAACCCACCGCCACCACCACCTGTTGATCACTTAGCCCGTTTCTTAAGGCTAAACCCGCCGGTGTTTTCCAGTAGCACCGAGCCGATTGTTGCAGATGATTGGCTCCGCAAAGTTGGAAGGGAGTTGACCACTGCAGGATGCACAGATGCGGAAAGAGTGCATTTTGCCGCACATCAGCTTGATGGACCCGCAACATCATGGTGGGAGAATTATACAGCCACACACCCTATTGACACTGTCACATGGGACCAGTTTCAGCAAGCTTTCCGTACAGCACATGTTTCAGCAGGAGCTATGGCTATGAAGAAGCGTGAGTTTCGCAACCTACGCCAAGGAGGACGCACCGTAGGCCAGTATGTGGAGGAATTCAGTAAGTTAGCACGTTATGCACCAGATGACGTTGCTACAGATGCAACCAAGCAGGAGAATTTTTTGGAAGGACTGAATGATGAACTGAGTATGCAGTTGATGGTAGCAACCTTCAACAACTACCAGGAGCGGGTAGATAGAGCTCTCATGATTGAAGGGAAGCAACAGCAGATTGAAAACCGTAAGAGGAAGTATGGAGAAGGGAAGTATAACTCAGGAGCTCAGCAGAAGCCTCGATTTACCCCGAAGCCGGGAGGACAGTTTCAGCATACCCATGGAGGAGGTAGTTCGCACAACCATAATGGCTCTAAAAATGGTAATGGGAATGGAGGAAGCAACGGACAGAACCGCACCAACCCATCTACCCCAGCCAAGAGGGACCTGAGCCAAGTCACTTGTTTTAAGTGTCAGAAGAATGGACATTATGCCAATGAATGTCCTGAAGCCCAAAATGGAAATGGCAATGGAAGCTCTGGGAAGAAGCCGAACCCGTTCAACAAAGGACATGTGAACCACGTGAGCGTGGAGGAGGTTGAAGCTCAGCCTGATGCAGTAATAGGTAAGTTTTTGGTTAAGTCATTTACTGCAACCGTTCTTTTCGATACTGGTGCATCGCATTCATACATATCAAGGGGATTCGTGAATAAGTTTAAGATGTCCACCAAAGTTCTGAGAACCCCTATGTTAGTAACCTCGCCAGGAGCAGAGTATATGGCCACCCAAGGATGTTTTCAGATACCATTGGCCAATGGTAGGCATGTTTTCCCCTCAGACCTCATTGTTTTGGAATCGCAAGGTTTGGATGTGATTTTGGGAATGGATTGGCTATCGTTGTATGGAGGAAACATCGATTGTGCCAGCAAGACAATTTTGCTTACTACCCCTGAAGGGAAAAGGATCAAGTATGTATCCCGACATATGCCGAAGAGGACTCAAGTAAATTCCTTATCAGGAGTTGTACAGGAGGAAGTACCAGTGGTGAAGGATTATCCGGATGTATTTCCAGAAGAGTTGCCAGGCATGCCACCAGATAGAGACATTGAGTTCTTGATTGAACTTTTGCCAGGCACAGGGCCAATATCTAAGAGACCATACAGGATGCCCGCAAAGGATTTGGAGGAAATTAAGAAGCAGATCAAGGAGTTACTGGATAAAGGCTATATTCGCCCAAGTTCGTCACCTTGGGGATCACCAGTACTTCTAGTGGAAAAGAAAGATGGATCGCTGAGGATGGTTGTTGATTACCGAGGATTGAATGAAGTGACCATCAAAAACAAGTACCCACTGCCGATGATCAATGATTTGTTTGACCGTTTACAAGGAGCTAAAGTATTTTCCAAGATCGATCTACGATCAGGATACCATCAGTTAAAGATTCGAGAGCAGGATATACCCAAGACGGCATTTACCACCAGATATGGATTGTATGAGTATACCGTTATGTCATTTGGTCTGACTAACGCACCTGCCTATTTCATGAACCTGATGAACAAAGTGTTTATGGAGTTTTTGGATAAGTTCGTCGTGGTATTCATTGATGATATTTTAATCTTTTCCAAGGATGAGGAAGAGCATGAGGAGCATTTACGATTGGTACTTGAGAAGCTCAGAGAACATCAGTTATATGCCAAGTTCAGCAAATGTGAGTTTTGGCTGAAGGAAGTTGGATTCCTTGGACATGTTATTTCTGGAGAAGGAATAGCAGTAGACCCTGCCAAGGTTGACACAGTGACAAGTTGGGAATCACCCACGACAGTTGGAGAAATCCGGAGTTTTCTTGGACTTGCAGGATACTACCGGAGATTCATCGAGAATTTCTCGAAGATTGCTAAGCCCATGACTAAGCTATTGAAGAAAGATACCAAATTCAATTGGACTGAGGAATGTGAAGCTAGTTTCCAGAAGTTGAAGAAACGATTGGTTACATCACCAGTGTTGATTCTGCCAGATCAACGCAAGGATTATGAAGTTTATTGCGACGCTTCTCGTCGAGGACTTGGAGCAGTGCTCATGCAGGAAGGAAGAGTTGTGTCATATGCTTCACGACAACTTAAACCCCAAGAGAAGAATTATGCTACGCATGATTTGGAGTTAGCAGCCGTGGTGCATGCATTGAAGACATGGAGACATTTTCTCATCGGAAACCATTGTGAGGTGTACACGGATCACAAGAGTTTGAAGTACATTTTCACGCAGAAGGAGTTAAATCTCAGACAGAGGAGATGGTTGGAGCTCATTAAGGATTATGATATGAGATTGCATTATCACCTTGGAAAGGCTAACGTAGTAGCAGACGCGTTGAGCCGCAAGAGTCATATCAACACCCTCATGACAGGAGAGTTACCTCAGGAGTTAGCCGAGGACCTTCGCGAGCTATGTTTGGAGATAGTCCCAAGAGGCTATTTAGCGACATTGGAGATTCAGTCTACCTTGATGGAAAGGATCAGAGAAGCTCAGAAGATAGACAAGGAGATTGAAGAGATAAAGGAGAAGATGAGCACAGGAAAAGCCAAGGGATTTCGTGAGGATGAGCACGATACCTTATGGTTCGAGGACCGCGTATATGTGCCAAATGATCCGGAGATCAGGAAGTTGATTTTGCAAGAAGCCCATGATTCACCGTACTCGATTCACCCAGGGAATACCAAGATGTATTTGGATTTGAAGAATACTTTCTGGTGGACCGGAATGAAGAAGGATATTGCAGAGTATGTAGCAGTTTGTGATGTATGACAGAGAGTGAAGGCAGAGCATTAGAAGCCAGCAGGACTGCTACAACCATTGCCGATACCCGAATGGAAGTGGGATAAAATAGGCATGGATTTTATCACAGGATTACCCAGGACTCGTTCAGGCTATGACTCAATATGGGTTGTAGTTGACCGATTGACGAAAGTGGCTCATTTTATTCCAGTAAAGACCACTTACACCAGTGCTAAGTTGGCAAAGATATACATGACCAGGATCGTATGTTTGCATGGAGTTCCGAGGACCATTGTATCAGACAGAGGAACCCAATTTACCTCTAAGTTTTGGAAGCAGTTACATGAAACATTGGGAACCAGGCTGGAATTTAGTACAGCATTTCACCCACAGACAGATGGACAGACCGAGAGAGTCAACCAGATTTTGGAGGACATGTTGAGAGCATGTGCACTAGATTATGGATCTAGTTGGGATGACAATTTGCCATATGCGGAGTTTTCTTATAACAACAATTATCAAACCAGTTTGAAGATGGCCCCTTTCGAAGCTTTGTACGGAAGGAGGTGTAGAACGCCGTTGTTATGGGACGAAGTTGGAGACCGTCAGTTGTTTGGACCAGATTTGATTAAGGAGTCTGAACAGAAAGTGAGGTTGATTCGCGATAGGCTCAAGGTAGCCCAGTCCAGGCAGAAGAGTTATGCTGATTCTAAACGAAAAGAGACAATTCACGAAGTCGGAGACCGAGTATATCTTCGAGTATCACCCCTTCGAGGAGTGAAGCGCTTTGGAGTTAAGGGAAAGTTAGCACCCCGTTTTATCGGACCATACAGAGTTTTGGAACGTATGGGAGAGGTTGCCTACAAGCTGGAATTGCCCGAAGGATTGTCTGGAGTTCATGATGTATTTCACGTTTCGCAGTTGAAGAAGTGCCACGCAGAGATGGCTGAGATACCACTGAGAGATACTGTGCCACTGGAAGCGATTCAGCTGGAAAGTGATTTGACTTATGAGGAGAAGCCAGTTAAGATTCTTGAGTATGCCAGCCGAGTTACCCGCAGCAAGGTTATCAAGTTTTGCAAAGTCCAGTGGAGTCACCACACGGAGGAGGAAGCCACCTGGGAGCGAGAGGAAGATCTACGAAAAGACCACTCCCACCTGTTTTCTAGCCAACCCGAATCTCGAGGGCGAGATTCATCTTAAGGGGGGTAGGTTTGTAACATCCCAAATTTTCAATTTGGTATGTTATACATAGATCATCATTGCATATCATATTTTATTTGCATTTTGATAAAATCCTCGATAAATCCTAAGCAACTCAAGGACCCTCGGAGAGAGTTGGGGATTTTCTCGAATTTTCATATTTGATTTTCATCAAATAATAAGACGAGGATTTTGGTTTTAATTATTTTCTCTCCGAAAAAATATTTCATTAAACAAAATAAATGAGAGGAGAAAATATGACTTCTCCAAAACAATTGAAATACTGGAGGTAAAATGTTAAAATCATTTATTGGAATTTATTTGCAATTTTTATTGCATTAAAAATATTGCATGTTTTCAAAATATTTATTTTGTGTTAAAAAATGTTCACCCTATTCTAGATTTTCTAACTAGACGGGGAAAATTTATTTTATATTTTTCTGATTTTTTATTTATTTTTCTGTGAATTATTTTCCGCGGAACTTATTTTAAAAAAAAAGGACGCGCGCGCCCGCTGGGCCGAGCCCAGGCCGCCGGCCCACCCCCGCGCCCCTCTCCTCTCCCCGCACGACGCCGCCGTCGCCGTGTCCATGGCGGACACGGGAAGCCCCGCCGCCGCACCTTGCCCCTCCCCCAAGCTGCTGCCCCACCCCCTTCCTATTTATACCCCCCCTCTCTCTCCTCTCATCAAGTCGCCGCCGCCG
>NC_057796.1:102938563-102961432 GCF_018294505.1 Triticum aestivum
CCCTCGCCCGGAGCCCCCGCCAGGAGCCCTCGCCGGAGCCGCCCGACGAGGTACTGCCTCGCTGCCCCGTTCGTCGTTGCCGGTTTTTGTAAAAAAAAAACCCTTCGTTTAAAAAAAACCCTAGATCGGTTTTTTCGGTTTTATTATTTTGCGAGCGTTCATCGTTTTTCTCTGTTAACGAACGTCCATTCTTTAACCGTTCATCCGTTTTTCTTTTTCGTCGGATTTTCCGCTATTTTTTCTCAGATTCGATTTCTGATCGAATCTTCGTTTCTGTTTAACTTCTCGCTCGTTTATCGGAATCAGGCGATTCAAGCGCCTAGAGTTTCGTATCGAAATTCTCTTTCCGTTTAACCTACTCAAACAAGTTTTTGCTACAGTAAAATTTGACCTAGATCCAGATTAGTAAATGAAGCTATTTTCTTTCGCCGTTTGACTTTCGTTGCTTCTTTCGAGTTGATTCTTTTTGCAAACCGGAGTTCTTAAGTTGAACTTTCTGGTTGGATCTTTCATTCGAGTTTTACCTGTGCATTAGATGAGTACTGATTGTATGCTTGTTTGTTTGCGATAGAGTACCCGGAGTGTGCCGCTTGTTACTTCGAATCGCTAGGTTTTGCGGATCATCAGCAAGGCAAGTAACACTTTGATCATATTCCTTCCATACCCAGTTTTTATTGCATTAGATCTGTTTTCCTCAAACACTTGCATGATTAGGATCTAATTAAATTGTGGGTTTTGGGAAGTAGATGTGGTAGTACCTATTGCCCTATTTATTATCAAACCCTTGGGAGTTACTTCTACGTTTGCTATTATTATTGCCATGCTATGCTCATAGACGTGGATTGGGTTTGAGAGCTTTTCATGACAGATGTGAGATTGTTAATTAATGGTTTACTTAAGGTGGCAACTAAAACTCACATCTGGGTGGATTGAGGTACCTGGGTATTCCAGGATTGCCTTTTTTTTTCTTTTGGACCGCCACCCAGGTTCAAAGGGATCATAAGATTATTCATGCTAGAAACTTACGTGTGCAGCCGCAAGCTATTATGGGCTCTAGCATAGTTGACTAAGTTGTGTGAACTCTTACAGTGGTAGACTAGCAGATGTAGGGGAAAGTAGGTGTAACTGTCTACCCATACGTAAGGTGCAAACACTTCTGAAAGACTGTGTCTCGGTCATCCGTTTCTCAAACATCATGTAGTGCGAGAATCAAGCGGAGGCGATCGAGTCTTGTGGGGAGAAGTGCACAAACCTCTGCAGAGTGTACAAACTAATCATGGTTAGCCGCGTCCCCGGTTATGGACAACTTGAGTATCTAGTACTTGGATTATCATGTGAATCTCATCACTATGTTACTTCTAATTAATTTTGATGGGTTATTGATGACATTTAATTGGGATTGAGATGCTGTCAACCATCTCAATGTTTCACAACCACCATGATAGTTAAATAAAATTTATTCCTTTGAAGTAGGATAAAATTGGCTTTTCGCAAAACTGTAACCATAGAGCTTTCCACCAGCCATATATGCATGTAGTATAGCATTGTCATTATTCATTACTCTCTATGTGTTACATTGCCAGCATATCCTATGTGCTGACCCGTTTTCGGGCTGCAACGTTTCATGTTGCAGACTTTTCAGATGACGAGTAAGGTGCCTTAGGTCGTGTTCTTATACTCAGTGATGCCGCTGGAGTTGATGGACTCACTTATCTTCCAAGTCTTCCGCTGTTATCGTTGTTAGATGGCCTTAAGCCATGTCTATCATACTTAATCTCTTTGGAGATATTCGATGTAATAAGTGTGTGATTGCTACTCTGTTATAAATCCTCCTTTTGTACTGTGCGTGTCAACATTACTGATCCAGGGATGACACTGGTGCACAGCAGCATAGACCATTTGAGGTCTGGTCGCTACAATTTAATGTCATGTTTTCTTTCTTTTCCTGCAATTTTATGATGCAGGTTTTGCCATGTGACATTCATCACAGAATAAACCGTTTGGTTTGCTCTACGATGGCTATTTTTGCAGGTTTCACTTCTTATGTCATGTCAGTAACGAAGGCACTGTCCATCACTTATATTACTGGAAAAAATTGGATTAGTCTGTCCCTATGATGAACTCCAGTTTGGTTTAACAAAAATGCCACAATTAGTCCTTCTCGCATTTAAAAGAAATGAAGAAAAAAACTGGATCACGGTCACGAAACCTAGTCAAGTTAGAAAGCTGATCATAGCAGACCAGACACGATCGCCGCTGTCTCGCACATCGGTACCACCTTCAGCAACGGATCGAGCACCGGCAGATGCTCTAGCACTGACAGCGGCAGCAGCTCAGTCTGATCCAGCTGAGGATTGGGCACCGACCGCGTCAGCGGATCAGGCTGATCTACCGGAGGATCAGGCATCGACACCGGCACCTGCTCCGACACCGGCACCAGCTCTACAAGGAGCACCATCTCCGGCAGTAGCGGCGGCTTCGGCACCTGCACCAACACTTGCACTTGCATCTGCTCTGGCCCGTGCAGCGGCAACCAAACGAGCAGTTGCACCGGCAACAGACTGGGCTGCAGTTCGCACGTCATATACCAAAGTCCTTACAAAAACCGACATGTCCACCTTCTTGGTAAGCATTGGCCGCCCAAGTGTTTCGTTCTTTTTTCTTTCCATGTTGTTTCGCATGGTTCACTGTGTTGATCTAACTATTTGGGTATGTCTTCTTGTTTGTAAACAGAGAATTCCTAGAGCAACGAGGGAGTCGTTCAACAATCTGGGCGACAACAGCCAAGTTTCTCTTACCATGCGCAGCCTTGGTGTGAATGAACCTGCTCAATATACCGTAAGTACAAAGGATGGTCGCATGATGATTGATGCTAAAGGATGGTCAAGGTTCAAATCTAAATCATATCTTGCGGTAGGGGATGATCTCAAAATCGAACTTTCTCGGCAAGGAGAGCTGGTCCAAATCAACTTTGAAATTCTTCAGTAGCAGCACGCAACTGCCGAACTGATCTATCCTACGAGAGATTTTGATGTAATAATCTGGCATGGTGAAACAAGTGTCCTGTGTGTATAAGTAATACGACCGTATTATTTATCACATGGTATATCTTTGATAGACTTGCATCTCTCATTGCTGGTTAGGAACTGCCGTTCGATTTCATTCCAATAGCTGCCGTGCTTTATTCAATTTTGTGTATTCGCCTTGCAACAGCATCTAAAACCAGCGTTGTACCAATCGCTTGCAATATGAAAAGCGCTGAGGTAGAACACATGGGCCCCCAAACATGCAGGGTGGGCCTGCGGCCCAAAGTCCAGAACCGTGAGCCTGTCTGAGTATTATATTCTCAGCTGAACCCCCATAATGCTCGTGCGTTGCACGTAACATCAAGATGCATTTGTATGAGTATTTTATCTTGTGAGAGAAAAGGATGAATGAGGGAAGGCCGTATTTGCAAATGTGGAGAGGTGTGTGAGTACCTTTTTGCAAAATTTCCATAGTTTCCTTCCTATCCGTCAGATATAAATCGGACGGCCTATATTGCAGGATGGCAGGCACACCATCATCACCAACTCGTCTATACTGTGTTAAAAACAACTCTATTTTTTATAATTATATATGTTATATATATTCCCCTTGATTTTTCTTATGTATAAAGTTGTGATAT
Source organism: Triticum aestivum (assembly GCF_018294505.1). Classification (NCBI taxonomy): domain Eukaryota; kingdom Viridiplantae; phylum Streptophyta; class Magnoliopsida; order Poales; family Poaceae; genus Triticum; species Triticum aestivum. Next base: position 102,942,231 of record NC_057796.1, read on the forward strand.
AAAAGATTTGTATATTTCTTTACAGAGGGAGTATCTCTCTGTCAAAAATATATTTTTGTGTAACTAGTTACTCTTGTCTTTCTACTTCCTTTCGCTGATATGTGGGGCATCCGGAAACGGGGTCCACGTGCCATATGCACAAATTAGAGTGCACAACTACACGGTAGACACACCCCGGTCGTAGCGTCGCAGTAATGCCCAATGAGCCGTCAAATCACAAACCCCCCTTCCAGCTTTAGCAGTAAGCTGGACGAACGAAGCGGCAATATTTCACTGGGCCTGAATCCCCTCCTCCCTCGTCTACTTGTTCAGAGAAAACCCCCTCTCGGTGATTGCATAGGGTTTTCTCATGGAGAACCAGGTACGAATTCTTCATCCATCCCCGATAAATCCAAGTCCCTTGGTCGCGGGTAATCCTAGGATGGCAGCCACCGCCGTTGATGCATTTTTCTTCCTACTGAATCTAGTGTGTTTCATTTGCAGTGCCCAAAGTGCGAGGACCCTACAGGTTTCTGCGCCCTCGGCGAGATGCCACACTTGTTCCTTCTCATCCTAACACAGGATTTTAAAACACGCACAGTATGTTCCTAGAATCCTCTTTTCTATCCGGGAGGGTGGGTTTTTTTTGAACATGCCGTCGACTAATTTGGAAATTTGGATTGCTATATTTGGATAAAAGGTACTACCAGTACGATGGTCAACACTGACGTGACGGAGGAAGTTATTTCTAGATTTGGATAGGGAATACATTGTGTTCTCATATTATTTTTCCCGCAGTGCATTATTTGCTCTGCCAGAACACATGTACTCAAGATGTTCGGCCTTGCCATAACTGAATACACCAGTTTAATGGTCACAGTGAAGACAAGCCATGGATATAAGTTCCGAGTTGGGTTCATGAACTAAGAAGATCGCTGCTTTTTTATGGCCGAACTTGGATAAAGTTTCTCAAGTGTTACAGACATAAAGTTGGCGCATGAATGCTGATGGAAATAGCAGAACCTGGTCTCATCTTCACTGTGATCTTCCACCCCGACGTCGTTCCAATTGTTCATCCATGTTAGTTTTGTATCTGGTTCTTGCTTGTTGCCTCGATTACTTCTTAATCCACCTATTCTGTCTAACTAATCACAATTTAACTTTAGAAGTAGCAACGAATCTCTCACGAAGATGCTACTTCTAACTAATATTTTCTTATAATTGGTGGCACGTGTAGGTTTTCTCAGAGTTAAGCAGGCTGCTCGTTTGTTATTCAGTAACAACTCGGCTGTTACTGATGGCACTGAAGTTGACTGGGACGACATCCACAAGTTCCTACACTTTATTGATCGTCTTGAGGTCCTTGTGGGGCGTTTCAATGGTGGAAGGCCACGTGGGATATGTGTGCCACTGTTGCACTCGTTGAACAGGTCCAACTGTGTCGAGAAACTTATGGTATGAGCTGTTTTCTGTTATATATGTTGTTCATAAACTATTGCTTATACACAGTTTTACAGCTGTGATCTTCTTGAAACAGAAACTGCCCAGTTCTATTGTTCCTATACAGATGCCTGACCATGGTCGGGTCAGACTTGCGCTTGGTCACAACATGATGTTTATGTCGACCTACTCCATTCCCCTTGGAGGTGAAAAGATACTTATTCATGGGTGGTCTCAAATAATGAAGACCCATCCATCTTGGAGAATAGGACAGAAGATTATGTTCCTGCTTTTCCATGGCTCTAAAGTGAATATCCTGTTTATTGACCACATTGCGAGATGAAGCCGCTTTCAGAAGGTTGTGGATGCGTGGGGTGGCGCCAGGGCCTTGTCCTGGGGCTTGGCGGCCTCACCCTTGGTTAACTGTAGGCAAAGTAGCACTGTTCGAGGCGTGCTTTGTACGGTTGAACCTGTATAAGTACTCATACTGCTTTCAGCTATGGTTGTTAAGTGCCCCTGCTGGTTTCAGTTAAGGTTGTTAAGTATTCCTGCTGCTTTTATAATCTGTCGTGTTTCTTCAGTCCTGTCTTCCTCCAGCCGCCAAAACCAAACCAGTGCCGGCGAGGCCGCCTGCTTCCGCCTCCCACGGCTGGCTGCACCTCAGCGCACGCATCGCCGCCCCACCGTCTCCTAAATCGTTAACGCCGACGTCCGAGGCCTCGCCGTCGTCCTCCGCGCGCATTGGTGCGCTCGCCACGGCGCCGCCCTCTCGCGTTGTCAACATGGTCAACAAGCAACAGGAATCGGCAAAAGTACGTGGAGAGAATGACAGTACAGGCCCACCATGTCAGCTTATGGAAAAATAAAATGCTTCCTCCAAGTGTTTTCCTGACATCTGGGACCCACGACATTGTGAGCGTATATAGTCAATAGACAAGAGAACAGCACAAGATCGGCTGACACCTGGGACATAGCTGCTCGAGCAGTATTTTTTTTCTTATTGTTGAGACGGAGCAGGGTTTGAACTCGGCTGTGGCCCGTCTAGCCCAGGCTTATATTTTATGTTCACCATGTGACCAGCCCAGCTATTTTTTCTTTGTGAAAATGAGCCCAATTTATTTTTTCTGAAGAATACCCAATCCAGGCCTATTTATTTTTCTACGCCCTGATGGGCTGCAACTCTTTCAAGACGCCTGCAAATCTTGAAAGTAATATGAAATGGGTTGTAAATATAAAAACAGATGACAAATTGGCAATTACTTTACAATTTCTGAAATTTTTCACATTTTTAGATTCCTATTTCACTGGGCATTAACCTAATTTAAATATATCTTCAAAGTACTTTAAATCTGGCTCGACATTTTGGTATTAAAAATAGTTTGGAACCCATAGAAATATGCGAAATTGGCCCTGGCCAACCAAAAAAACGGACTGCAATAAATTGCATAAGAAGTCGCAATGAGCTATATATAAATTATTAAAAAAAGAGGGAATGGTCTGACTTATGGTCCTATTAAGTTGACGTGTATGCAAGGTTTTTTTAGTTATTATATATGTCAACAAATGATTCTAGCAGACGTAACCGTTGGATGTCAATCCAACGACCGTCGTGTTTCTTCAATATCTGATCTTCTTGCTCCAGCCGCCAAATCCAGCGCCGGCAGGACCGCCTGCTACTGCCTCCCGTGCAGGCCTCACCGCCCCCTACAACTCCCACCGCTGGCCAGGGCATCCCTCTACTCACCCACACCCCCTGTTATTCTGCGGCGACGGCGGCCTCACACCGCAGCCGAACCAGTGAACCCTCGTACTCCTCTCCTCGTGGGCATCCACTGTCGCGTCTTCCCCAGCCCCGCGTCATCCCCTTCCTAGGCCTCGCCGTCGTCCACCGCCTTGGTGCTCTCGGCGCAGCGTGGTCAACATGGTCAAGGAACGACTTCCATCGGAAGAGTACTGTCATGGAGAGGCTGACAGCTGGGTCCACGGCAGCCGCAAGAAGTGCCTGCTTATTACGCGGAAATTAATTATTCCTCCACCTGACAGCAGGGACCCACCGGACGGGCCACCGTATTTGGCGAAAAAATGTTTCCCCCCTGACTGCTGGGACCCACCGGACGGGCCACCGTATTTCGTGAAAAAAATGTTCCCCCCACTGTCAGCTCGGACCCACCGGAAGTGCCTCCTTTTACGCACAAAAAAAATGAATACTCCCCCTGCTAGTTGGGACCCACCTTGGTGGGAGGCTTACTTGTGGGCCTACTAAGTTGACGGGGACGGAGTGCTTTGTCAACTTAGTCAATATGAACGATTCTAGCTCCAGTGACCGTACGATGTCTATCCAACGGCCGTAGTGCTTCTTCAACCTCTGGTCTTCTTACTCCAGCCGCCCAAAGCAGCGCCGGTCGGGCCGCATGCTCCTGCCTCCCATGGCCGGCTGTGATGCCGCGGAGGCCTCACCGCCCCTACTACTTCCACCGCTGGCCAGGCCATCCCTCTACTCACCACACCCCCTGTTATTCTGCGGCGACGGCAGCCTCACACCGCAGCCGAACCAGTGAACCCTCGTACTCCTCTCCGCGTGGGCATCCACTGCCGCGTCTTCCCTGGCTCCACGTCGTCCCCTTCCTAGGCCTCGCCGTCGTCCACCGCCTTGGTGCTCTCGGCGCGGCGTGGTCAATGTGGTCAACGACGGACTTCCATTGGAAGAGTGCTGTACGTGGAGAGGCTGACAGCTGGGTCCACGGCAGCCGCAAGGAAGTGCCTCCTTATTACGCGGAAAATAATTATTCTTGCACCTGACAGCGGGGACCCACCGGACGGTCCACCGTATTTCGTGAAAAAAATGTTTCCCCCTGACTGCTGGGACCTACCAGCTACATCTTCGCACGCAAGGAAGTGCGTCCGGGCAAAAAAAATCACCCCCTGACTGCTGGGACCCACCAGCTACATCTTCGCAGCCGTACCCTTCCCCTGGCGCAGCCCTCTCCTCCTCCAACTCCTCCTCCTCCGTAGTGCTTAGCGAAGCTTTGCCGGAGAACCACAAGCTCCATCGCCACCACGCCGTCGTGTTGCCGGAGTTCTCCCTCAACTTCTCCTCTTCCCTTGCTGGATCAAGAAGGAGGAGACGTCCCCGGGCTGTACGTGTGTTGAACGCGGAGGCGCCATCCGTTCGACGCTTGATCAGATCTTCCGCGATCTGAATCGCCGCGAGTACGACTCCATCAACCGCGTTCTTGTAACGCTTCCGCTTAGCGATCTTCAAGGGTATGAAGATGCACTCCATCTCTCTCTTGTTGCTAGCATCTCCTAGATTGATCTTGGTGACACGTAGGAAAATTTTGAATTATTACTACGTTCCCCAACAGTTGCGTAACATGCAACCACTGTAGCCGCCTACCTTGTCATCGCCCCCATAGATACCACCACCACCTATGGCACCTCCTCTCAGCCCCGTCGCAGCCCCGACACACTATCCCCCACCTTCTCCTTTGTCGCCTGCGCTGGACTTGTTTGGATTCGTGGTTGTCAATCTCGTCGTCGCAAAGGCTCAATCCCGCCGGCGAGCCCCGATATGGCCAAAAAAGGGATCCACATGAGGTTGGGGAAGCGGATGAAGCCCAACGCGTGAGCCCATGTCCGTAGCGTCGGAATGGTCCTTCTTCACCCCTACCATGGTCGCGCCTGGCCAATGTTCGTTTTGAGCCGCTATTTTTTCGTGTATGTAGTTATGCTCCTCATTTCTCCATTATATGTCCGGTACTTGCATGTGATTGATGGAGATGATGAGAGAGAAAGAAAAGAAAGATAAATGGTGATCCGGGGTGGGTCGGAGCGTCCGCGAGCCCTCATATCCTCCCATATTTGGTGTCAATATAAGGGTTTGCGGACAACCATGACAAATAGAGATGATATGACGGGTCCGGTTGTCATCTTTTTCTTCTCTCTTATCCGGTTATTGTTTGGACGTGTCGGGAGTTCAAGGGGGATTTAAGGGGGCATGTTGTAGATGTTCTAATGCCGCCTAGTCTTTGTCCTTCTGCCTTTTTCTGCCGGACTTTGTGAATCGTTGTAAAACATTGCAATAATAATTAATCTAGGGCCATGTGCATAGATTGAGGTAGAGACCAAGGCTTTCAGTCCTTTTTTCAAAGAAAGAAAATCATGAACATGTGTTCTCACCTATGTGTACAAGCAAGCATCATACGCCAACTCAACGGAACCATTGTCTACGAGCAAGATCAATAAAAGAGCCCGCTGCTTAATTAATGTAAACCTATGCCACATCATCTACCGTCTTTGATAAAAAATACTCATACAATAGGCAGCCTATACATTAATTGCTGGGTTTTCTATAGCATTCAATACTTGCATGACATACAAGAAAGAGAGACGCACATGGGCAAATTTGACAATTTTGACCTCGGGACGAAATCAATTCACAGAATGAACTGGGTGTGAAACTATTTCACTCCCCTGACCCTTTTGTGTAGCGCCCGCCACGCCGGCGCCACACCCTACTGTGCAGCACCTAGCGCCGGGGCGTTGCACTCCTGTCCATCGTGGCAGCCCCTGGGCCCGCACCCAGCAGTGCAGCGCCTCCGAGCTAGGCGCCACACATGTAATGTGCAGCGCCTAAGAGCTAGGCGCCACACATTTAAAGTGCAGCGCCTAGCGCGTAGGCGCTGCACTGTGACTTATCCAGCCACGTGGCTGCCCCCCTCCCCCACTCCCCCCACACCACACACTCTCCCATTCTCTCCCCGAGCTTTGCCCCCTCTCCCACTCTCTCCCCCTCTCAAATCCTCTCCCAAATCATGCAAATTTGAAGAATTTGTCCGTGGATTTCGAAGTCAAACCCTCCCTCAAGGTAATATTCTCCGATCCCCTTGTTTTGATCCAAGTAATGTTCTCCCATTGCTCGTTTGTTGCTAGTTTGGGGAAACCCTAGTTTTGTTTGGATCTAGAGATTTGCATGGAGATGTGAGATGTTTGTTTGCCAATTTCCTATGATTAGGCTTTGTTAGTATGCTAGGGTTATTCTTATGGGTGTTCTTATGTTGGTGCTAGGGTTAGGTTTAGGGCTAGGGTTATGGTTATGGTTATGGTTATGGTTAGGGTTAGGGTTGTTGTTTGATATATATATTAGGGTTTGTATTCCGTGTTAATCCTTGGATTAGTACTCATGGAAGCAATGTTACATTGTGTTCTTTGAATGCTTATAGGGATGGGAAGAACATGTGTGTGTTGTTCATCATGGGGACAAAGATGCCTTTTTGAAAGGCAATATAGAACCGGACCCGGATGAGCTTGACATGGTGTTTGATTGTAGTCCTAGCTATGCGGAGCTCTTGCAACAAGTGAGGAAAGATTTGAATTGGTTGGACCCTAGTGATATCGTCGAGTTGGAGGGAAGGCATAATGTTGGTTTTGGAATGCACATCCGTTGGAAGACAATGCGTGTCAACTCGGAGCAACGTTGGGTTGCATACATGGAGATGGTGGCCGAATCACTAGACAAGGCTCTGGAGTTATTTGCAACGAAGAAGGTTGATTCAAGTTTGCATTTGGACTTGAACCGGAACCCCTCCCCTTTGGTTGCTAGTAGCCCCCCACCCTTGAAGCGAGATGAAATTGTTGAACCTCTTTTGACCCAAGAAGTGAGGCCAACATTGAGCCCGTTTACAAACAACCAAGATGAAGCTTTGCAAGAGGACAATGATGAGTATGCGGACGATGACAATGAAGTTGATCTCCATGACAACAATGTGGGTGATCTCGACAAATATCATTTGCAAGAGAAAATGGACCATTCCATCCCTTTTTCCCGTGCATATGCATTGGACTCGGATGACGATGGTCCCGATGAACAAGTTGATGCGGAGGGGTTCACGGTGAAGGAGGCTGAAGCTTTCGAGAAGGTATTCGGTCGGGATCATCAGACTACATTTTTCAAGGATGTTAGTCTCGCGGATGAAGCCGTGGTAGATGGTGGCCAATGTGTACCTCTTGGGGTTAGGCCAAGCTCTCACCGTGATTTGGGAGACGACAAGAACCGGATTGCTAAAGGTTCTAAGTTCGAAACCTTGTTGAAATTGAAGATGTGGCTCGACAACTACTCGGTTACGCATTATCGTCCACACAAGGTGGTGAACTCGGATGTCAATGTGCACTACACGGTTGCATGTGCATGTGAAGATGAAATATGTCCATGGATTGTGCATGAAAGATCATGGAAAGGAGGTCCAACTTGGCATGTAGTGAGTTGTGTCCCAACTCACATGTGCCAAGGCAAAAGGGTGGATGGCAAGATTGTGTCCCAAGACCACAAACAACTCACGTCCGAGTTCATCGCTTACAGGCTCTCCAACTCAATATCCACACTTCCAACAATGAGCGTCCAACATGTCATTGACCTTGTGAAAGCCATCTTTCATTACAAGGTGAAGTACGGCAAGGCATGGAAGGCGAAGCAAGCCGCATTATAGATGTTGTATGGTACTTGGGAGGAAGCATACAACCGAATCCCTAGGTTGTTGTTAGCCATGGCCACGACAAACCCGGGCATGGTTCATGTGGTCGAGCCTCATGGGCACCAAACAACGGTTCATGAAGGAAGGAAAGTCTGAGTATTTGGCCATGCTTTTTGGGCGTTCGAGCAATGTGTGAGGGCTTTCGAACATTTTAGGCCGGTCATCGCAATTGATGGCACGTTCTTGACCGGACAATACAAGGGCACCTTGTTGGTTGCGATAGCAAGTGATGCCAATAACCGGGTGTTGCCATTGGCATTTGCTTTGGTTGAGGTGGAAAAAATGACAACTGGGAGTGGTTTCTGCATCTTTTGACGACGAAGGTGTTACCCGCTCAAAGGGAAATTTGTGTCATATCGGATCGGCATCCAGGAATTCTTAACGCGGTGGAGATTGACATTCCCGGGCATGCTCCGTTGCACCATCGATGGTGCATGAAGCACTTTTGTTCGAACTTCTATAGGGCATGTGGCCTTAAGGAGTTGGCCGATGATCTTTAAGATTGTTGTCTCGCTTTCTCCGATAAGCGCTTCTCCACTTTGTACAACAAATTGCTGGCACACAAAAAACTTGATCCCGGGGGTCAAGACTTTCCCAATAGGCACATTCAATACCGGAACAAGTGGGCACGTGCTTTTGATGAAGATGGCCGGAGATACGGTCAAATGACAAGCAATATGGCCGAATGCTTCAATAGGGTGCTCAAAGGTGCACGTGGATTACCCGTGACGGCAATAGTTCAATACACATTTGACAAGATGAATGCGTACTTTGTAAAGTACTCGATGGAAATGGATGCACAGATAGCGGGTGAGAACCCGCGCAAGTACAAGTACAAGTTCCCACCCAAGGTTGATGAATGGTTGGTATTTCAATCACGGAAGGCGGACTCAGAAGAAGCTATATTATATGACAACGAAGTGTGGAAGTACGAAGTGAAAGAGCCAGGAGGAACCACAAACGATGGCCGGCAACATGGAGGTCGGGCTTTCAAGGTGTCGTTAACACAATGTGATTGCACTTGCGGGAGGCCATTGTTGCTTCATCTCCCATGCTCGCACTTGTATACCGCCGGTCGCGTTAGGAATGTGGACATCAATCACCCACGCACCATGAGGGAGTCAGAGTTCTCAATCATGACGGTCAAGAAAACATGGGCTCCCCGCTTTCACCCGTACTTTGACCAATCACAATGGCCGGAGTATCATGGAGTTCAACTATGGCCAGATCCGGAGTTGAAGGTTGTTAAACGGGGTAGACGTAAGACAAAGCGTCTTAGAGGCGACATGGACGGATGGGGCCATGGTGGCCGCCGCGAAGCGGGCAACGACCAATTCCAAGAGCCTCGTGAGAGCTCCCGTTGTGGGGAGTGCAAAGGTCATGGCCACAACAAAAGAAAATGTACGAAACCAAGGAAAAGGTCCAAGAAAAATGATGCAAGCACAAGTGCCAACAAGGGAGCCAACCAAGTGGTAGCCAACAAGTGCCAAGCAAACCAAGAGGTGGCCAACAAGTGCGAAGGCAACCACGTGGTACCCAACAAGTGCCAAGGCAACCAAGTGGTAGCCAACCTAGTGGTAGCCAACAAGTGCCAAGCCAACCAAGTGGTAGCCAACCTAGTGGTAGCCAACAAGTGCCAAGGCAACCAAGTGGTAGCCAACAAGTGCCAAGCCAACCAAGTGTTAGCCAAAGAGGATCTAGGCAACAAAGAGGTTGGCAACTAGGACTTACAAGAGGTCGTGGTGGTGGTAGAGCTCGTGGTGGTGGTAGAGCTCGTGCTGGTGGTGTTGGCCGTGGTGATGGTGTTAGCCGTGGTGATGGTCTAGGCCTTGGTGATGGTCTTGGCCATGGTGGTGGACTTGGCCGTGGTGATGGACAAGGGCAAGTTCGTTATAGAGGAATGTTTGGATACCTCGATGGACCATTTCCGTATGTTCCTCACTAACTATAATGTTTCATATGTTCTTGTTTTTCATATGTTCTTATTTTTCATATGTTTTTGTTTTACATGTGCTTCTATTTGTTCTTATTGTCTTTACTAACCATTATGTTTCACTCATTGTAGGTATGGCGGCTTCCCAACCCAACAAACCAACAATGAAGGAGGATGGCGAAGATGAGATGGCGGGATGGTGGGAGAAGGCTGCGAAGAAGCTTAGAGAGGAGGATGCAGCCAAGCTAAAGAAGAAGAAGGAAGAGGAGCTTGAGGAGAAGAGGAAGGAAAGAGATAGAGCGCCAAATGCGATGCGTGCTAGGGAGCAAGCGTTGGTGAGGAAATGCGAGGAGGCACAAAAGAAGCATCAAAAGGATTTTGAAGAAAGAACCATGAAGCTTTGGGCAATTGCAGCTGAAAAAACGAGAGAGGGAGGATCAGATATTCATGGAGAGGGTGGTTAAGGAGGCTCACCTCATAAGGAAAAGGGAGGAGGAAGAGGAAGAAGAAGAAGGGAAAGGGGCCTTGCTCTACGCAATAGAGCTATGGTAGTGAACTACTATGTCATCCTCTTCGATTTGGTTGTGAACTACTATGTCTCCTCCTCGATTTGGTTGTGAACTACTATGTGTCGTGAACTACTATGTCTCCTCCTCGATTTGGTTGTAAGAACTACTATGTGTCGTGAACTACTATGTCTCTTCCTTGATTTGGTTGTATGAACTACAATGTGTCGTGAAGTACTATGTGTTATGAACTAGTATGTGTTGTGAAGTACTTTGTGCATATGTTGTCTTCACAATTGTTTGCTTGCTATGTATCAATCCTACTTCATATCATCGTACTATGTCTGCATGTGCTAAAAAAATCACTAAGTCCAAGTGCAATGCCTAGCTCGTGGGCGTTGCACTGTTCAGTGTGGCGCCCCCAAGCTAGGCGCTGCACAAGTCTGTAGCTATCCAGAGAGCAACAGAACGTAGGGCAAGTTACAGACCTGTGTGGCGCCTAGCCTGTAGGCGCCACACTGTACAGTGCAATGCCCGCGAGCTAGGCGCTGCACTGTTCAGTGTGGCGCCCCCAAGCCAGGCGCTACACAAGTCTATAGCTATCCAGAGAGCAACAGAACGTAGGGCAAGTTACAGACCTGTGTGGCGCCTAGCTTGGGGGCGCCACACTGTACAGTGCAACGCCCGCGAGCTAGGCACTGCACTGTTCAGTGTGGCGCCCCCAAGCTAGGTGCTGCACAAGTCTGTAGCTATCCAAAGAGCAACAGAAGGCTTGCCTCCAGTTTGGGCCAAAAATTTCGCTAAGTGTTTGTGCAGCGCCTAGCCTGGGGGCGCCACACAAACACTTAGTGTTTTTTTGTCATTCAGACTGGGTCATTTTCAGGCACAGTTCAACATTTCGTATAATAAACAGTAAGATTCAAAAAGTGTTCAACAAAGACAGCATTTCCTAGAAAGGACCATCACAACAAGTTCAAGTTTAACATAGAGCTACCATAACATCAAGTTTAACATAGAGCTACCACCACTCCAAGTTCAACGACATAACAAGTTCCACATTACTAAGAGCTACCACCACTCTAAGTTCAACATTATAAATAGAGGACAATGACTAGTGCTTTCCGCGCTTGCTGGCTCCTCCCCCCCTCTTGACGCTTTTCTTCTTCACCTTCCTAGGAAGAGGAACCCGCTCCAGCTCTGGCTCCGGTTCCTCCACGTCATCCACATCGTCATCCAAATAGTCATCCAAAGCCGCCATCCGCGAGGTGCCGACCGTCCTTTTGCCTCTTTGGGTGAAGTCTTCAGGTGTGTACCTTCTGATTCCCTTCCTAGGCTTCAACTCATATGCAGACCGAGCCTGGTACGTCCCAGAGGTCATATCATCAGCAACCTATGCATCAACAGAAGATATGGAAAGACCGTGTGTGAGGATATAGTTAGCAATGCATTAACAAATGGATATATATCGTCATGCCATACCTCTTGGGTGACCACACCCACATCCTCATCCTCCAAAGGTTCACCATGGCCCTTCCCCGAAGCGGGATCAGATGGTGTCGCCGACCTAGACCGTTCTGGTGATACATACTCGGGGTCACGACAACCGAAAAGGTTTGATAGCCGCCTTAACTTTTGGCCCTGGCGCTGTAACATGTACAAGTGAATGAGACATGGAACGTAGCAACACATGTTAAGTGCTAGTTTGAAGGAGATGTGAACCTTAATGAATGCTCGAAGTGCACCTTCCCCATCGCTTTTGCCAGCCGGGGTTGTTTCCAGAATAGTCTCGGTCTCATCAGCTGCTTTCTTGATCTGGGCACGCTATGAACAGAAACGGTATCAAAGTGTTAGGCAAGCGAAGATGTGAATAGTGCGAATGGAAAAGCAAAAAGGGCAAATACCACAAAGTTCATCATTGGAGCTGAAGGGATCACTAAGTTGCCTTTCCTGACTAATGCGTAGTACTGGTGCTGGGCTACCTCATCAAAAACGGTGGGTTCTTCCAAAATCTCCTCAGCATACGCCAGCTTGCATACCTCCACGCGGGTACTTGCAAGAAACCATGTGAGATAGTTGTTGAACGCGATCGGGCAGTGCTCACGAAGCTGGCTCATTTTCCAGCCCTTGCTTGCTCCACACTAAGCGCGAACTGTACGACATACTTCCTGTGATGGTTGGCCCAATCCTTGATCTTCCGCTGCTTTTTCCTATCCAACCTGCAAGTTAGAAACAGAATATTAGCATCATCGAAACCGCCGAGAAGCTGCTAAGTGCTCAAGGTTAATTATATCTTATGCGTGTAGCAACTTGTTTGTGTCCTCCCACTCCGGCGGGTGTGGCTGGAACAAACCAAACTGGCGGAACACCCGATGTGGCAGGTGAAGCTCAACCGCCCAGTTGCATATCAGTGGGCACCGCATATGCCAGAGATCCCTATCCCTTCGGATTCAGCCTGAACTCCATAGGGTTACCAAAACTCTCTCCTTTTCCATACGGCTCCCATTCCACCTGCAAAATGGGATAGAATGCAAAATTGATATCGAGTTATGATACAAGCATGATAATCACTTATGCAATGTCGGTTCACCTGCTCAGGCGTGATCGCGTCCAGCTCGCTCTTGTACAACTTGTACATGACCGAGGGATCATCTGTCGTCTCATTTAACACATCCCACTTGTGAGCCCAAGTGGGGAGCCGTAGTGGGTCGTCTTTGTCGTCCCAATCCTCGTACTTCACGGTCTTCGGTCGTCCAACCGGCAAACGCTCCCAGCTCCATATGGAAAGTGCGAGTAGACAACCACCAATACCTCAAGTGTGCCTACAACAGGCTTCGTCCAACTACACATAAAAGAGAACATGGTCAAATTTGCCGCAAGAGCACATTGATAATGTATCAATGAAGTGAAAAGGAAACAACTTCATACCTGTCGATACAAGTAAGCTAGTGTCGCCGAACCCCAACTCCATTTGCTATCGAAGACGGTCAACGCCTTGAGCCACATCCATCGAGCATTCTTGCCTGTGCCATCAGCAAACATAGTCCTGGATACCACGTACCACATGTAGACACGAGCATATATCTTCACCGTGTCCTCATTAGCATCCTCAGGGCAAGTACTGAAGTTCGATGTAATCCACGTGAAAGGAGCACCGGCTGCGACTCTTTCCTTCTTCTTGTCTTCTGCTTCTGGTTCCCGAGGCTCCGGAGGAACCATACCGATAAGGGCATGCATCTGCGCGCGCCACCCATCAGAATCGGTGTTCATACATAAAGGATTCCCATCGATAGGAAGACCGGTGACTATAGCAATATCCTGGAGCGTCACGGTCATCTCCCCGGTCCAAAGATGGAAAGTGTGTGTCTCCGGCCTCCAATGATCAATAAGCGCGGTGAGTGCTGCAGCATTGTTGGGTGGCGTCGACCGGCTGACCAACTGAATGACAGGGAGAAGTCCTGCCTCCCTTACATACGGTGTGTACCGCTCATCATAGCGCATCCATCCAAGGGTGACCCCATGAGACCGAAGCTTCAGAGGGGCAAGCTCCTACAAACAAACAAATCATAACATTACATATGGGGCATTTGTGTTTGAAATAAATACAAAATTCATAACACCGGCCACTTTCAGTATTACCCGCTGCTCCACCGACATAGCGTACGACCGGTGTTGTTTGTCCCAGTGATCATCGAGAAGCCAAACCATCCTAACAATTTCAACAAAGCATTCTTGTCAACACGATTATCTTTTCAATTCAAAAAAACTAAAGTAGGCCTACTAGATGCAACCATATCAATCTATGTATCCAACCATATCAAATCAAACAAAACTAATAAACTAGGGTTCCACAAATAACTAGGCCTACTTCATACAAATAACTTTTCCATAAACTAGGCCTACTTCATACAAATAACTTTTCCATAAACTAAACTAGGGTTCCACAAATCAAACAAACAAGGGGTGTAATACATGCAAAGTTCTAATACATGCAAGATTCAAATCTAATCAAATCAAACAAGGATACCCCAAATCTTCAAAATATCATATTTTCTATGGATAGAAAGAAGGGGATCGGAGGAGAGTACCTTCTAGGATGGATTGGTGAAGAAATGCACGGATCAAATCGTCGGATCTGAAGGATTTGGGAGAGGGGATTGAGAGGGGGAGTGGAGAGGGCCACCGCCGCGGCTTCTTCTGTTCTGTTCTGTAACTGGCAATGGGGTGGGTGGGGGAGGAGAGGGCCGGCGCGGCTGGATCTAAGTCACAGTGCAGCGCCCGACGGGTAGGCGCTGCACATTACATGTGTGGCGCCTAGCTCGGAGGCGTTGCACTGCTGGATGCGGGCCCAGGGGCTGCCACGGTGGACAGGAGTGCAACGCCCCCACGCTAGGCGCTGCACCGTAGGGTGTGGCGCCGGCGTGGCGGGCGCTACACAAAAGGGTCATGGGCGTGAAATAGTTTCACACCCAGTTCATTCCGTGAATCGATTTCGTTCAGAGGTCAAAATTGTCAAATTTGCCACGCACATGATTCGTAGCCAGGAAGAAACGTCTGCTTTTAGCCCTCACATAGGCTGCATGTTGACTATATGTTCACGTAAATTGTGCTACAGCCGTGCGCTTCATGAAGAGCCCGCTGCCTTGTCTTTCTTACCTCCTCTCTCCTCCAGATCAGATTTTAATGACGAGGAAGAACTTATCGCTTGCTGAGTAGGATCTATCTACTGGGCAGATATGCTGCTATAGTTGTCGTCAAAAAGTGTAGAGAAATCCATCATGTCATGTGCATTCGTGTACAGACGACAAATTTGACAATTTTGACCTGGAATCGAAATAAATTCACAAAATGAACTGGGTGCGAAACTATTTCACACCCCTGACCCTTTTGTGTAGCGCCCGCCACGCCGGCGCCACACCCTACGGTGCAGCGCCTAGCTCCGGGGCATTGCACCTCTGTCCACCGTGGCAGCCCATGGGCCCGCACCCAGCAGTGCAACGCCGCCGAGCTAGGCGCCGCACATGTAACGTGCAGCGCCTAGCAGCTAGGCGCTACACATGTAATGTGCAGCGCCTAGCGGCTAGGCGCTGCACTGTGACTTATCTGCAACCGCGCCAGCCCTCTCCTCCCCCACCCACCCCATTGCCAGTTACAGAACAAACAGGGCGGCGGCCCTCTCCACTCCCCCTCTCAATCCCCTCTCCCAAATCCTTCCGATCCGACGATTTGGTCTGTGCATTTCTTCACCAATCCATCGTAGAAGGTACTCTCCTCCGATCCCCTTCTTTCTATCCATAGAAAATATTATATTTTGAAGATTTGGGGAACCCTTGTTTGAATCTTGCATGTATTAGATTTGGGGAACTTTTGTTTGAATCTTGCATATATTAGATTTGGGGAACCCTTGTTAGATTAGAATGTGGTTTGGATAGATACGTTGACATGTTATTTATATAGTTTGGATATATAGATTGACATGTTATTTCTATGGAAAAGTTATTTGTATGAAGTAGGTCTAGTTTAGTTTATTTGTACTGAAATTATACTCGTATTGAGAAAAATGCTTTGGATACATATGCTTTGAATCTTGCATGTAGTAGGCCTACTTTAGTTTTTTTGAATTGAAAAGATAATCATGTTGACAAGAATGCTTTGTTGAAATTGTTAGGATGGTTTGGCTTCTCGATGATCATTGGGACAAACAACACCGGTCGTACGCTATGTCGGTGTAGCAGCGGGTAATACTGAAAGTGGCCGGTGTTATGAATTTCGTATTTTTTTTCAAACACAAATGCCCCATATGTAATGTTATGATTTGTTTGTTTGTAGGAGCTTGCACCTCTGAAGCTTCGGTCTCACGGGATCAACCTTGGAGGCATGCGCTATGATGAGCGGTACACACCGTATGTAAGGGAGGCAGGACTTCTCCCTTTCATTCAGTTGGTTGGCCGGTCGACGCCACCCAACAATGCTGCAGCACTCACCGCGCTTATTGATCATTGGAGGCCGGAGACACACACTTTCCATCTTCGGACCGGGGAGATGACTGTGACGCTGCAGGATATTGCTATGATCACCGGTCTTCCTATCGATGGCAATCCTTTATGTATGAACACCGATTCTGATGGGTGGCGCGCGCAGATGCAAGCCCTTATCGGTATGGTTCCTCCGGAGCCTCGGGAACCAGAAGCAGAAGATAAGAAGAAGGAAAGAGTCGCAGCGGGCGCTACTTTCACGTGGATATCATCGAACTTCTGTCATTGCCCTGATGATGCTAATGAGGACATGGTGAAGACATATGCTCGTGTCTACATGTGGTACGTGATATCCAGGACAATGTTTGCTGATGGCACAGGCAAGAATGCTCCATGGATGTGGCTGAAGGCGTTGACCGTCTTCGATAGCAAATGGAGTTGGGGTTCGGCGACACTAGCTTACTTGTATCGACAGGTATGAAGTTGTTTCCTTTTCACTTCATTGATACATTATCAATGCGCTCTTGCGGCAAATTTGACCATGTTCTCTTTTATGTGCAGTTGGACGAAGCCAGTTGTAGGCACACAGGAGGTATTGGTGGTTGTCTGCTCGCACTTTCCATATGGAGCTGGGAGCGTTTGCCGGTTGGACGACCGAAGACCTTGAAGTATGAGGATTGGGACGATAAAGACGACCCACTACGGCTCCCCACTTGGGCTTACAAGTGGGATGTGTTAAATGAGACGACGGATGATCCCTCGGTAACGTACAAGTTGTACAAGAGCAAGCTGGACGCGATCACGCCTGAGCAGGTGAACCGACATTGCATAAGTGATTATCATGCTTGTATCTTAACTCGATATCAATTTTGCATTCAATCCCATTTTGCAGGTGGAATGGGAGCCGTATGGAAAAGGAGAGAGTTTTGGTAACCCTATAGAGTTCAGGCTTAATCCGATGTGCATTAGGGATAGGGATCTCTGGCATATGCGGTGCCCACTGATATGCAACTGGGCGGTTGAGCTTCACCTGCCACATCGGGTGTTCCGCCAGTTTGGTTTGTTCCAGCCACACCCGCCGGAGTGGGAGGACACGGACAAGTTGCTACACGCGTAAGATATAATTAACCTTGAGCACTTAGCAGCTTCTCAACGGTTTCGATGATGCTAATATTCTGTTTCTAACTTGCAGGTTGGATAGGAAAAAGCATCGGAAGATCAAGGATTGGGCCAACCATCACAGGAAGTATGTTGTGCAGTTCGCTCTTAGTGTGGAGCAAGCAAGGGCTGGAAAATGAGCCCAGCTTCGTGAGCACTGCCCGATCGCGTTCAACAACTATCTCACATGGTTTCTTGCAAGTACCCGCGTGGAGGTATGCAAGCCGGCGTATGCTGAGGAGATTCTGGAAGAACCCACCGTTTTTGATGAGGTAGCCCAGCACCAGTACAACGCATTAGTCAGGAAAGGCAACTTAGTGATCCCTTCAGCTCCAATGATGAACTTTGTGGTATTTGCCCTTTTTGCTTTTCCATTCGCACTATTCACATCTTCGCTTGCCTAACACTTTGATACCGTTTCTGTTCATAGCGTGCCCAGATCAAGAAAGCAGCTGATGAGACCGAGACTATTCTGGAAACAACCCCGGCTGGCAAAAGCGATGGGGAAGGTGCACTTCGAGCATTCATTAAGGTTCACATCTCCTTCAAACTAGCACTTAACATTTGTTGGTACGTTCCATGTC
Source organism: Triticum aestivum (assembly GCF_018294505.1). Classification (NCBI taxonomy): domain Eukaryota; kingdom Viridiplantae; phylum Streptophyta; class Magnoliopsida; order Poales; family Poaceae; genus Triticum; species Triticum aestivum. The sequence continues at coordinate 102,960,333 of NC_057796.1, forward strand.
TCATTCACTTGTACATGTTGCAGCGCCAGGGCCAAAAGTTAAGGCGGCTATCAAACCTTTTCGGTTGTCTTGACCCCGAGTATGTATCACCAGAACGGTCTAGGTCGGCGACACCATCAGATCCCGCTTCGGGGCAGAGCCATGGTGAACCTTTTGAGGATGAGGATGTGGGTGTGGTCACCCAAGAGGTATGTCATGACGATATATATCCATTTGTTGATGCATTGCTAACTATATCCTCACACACGGTCTTTCCATATCTTTTGTTGATGCATAGGTTGCTGATGATATGACCTTGGGGACGTACCAGGCTCGGTCTGCATACGAGTTGAAGCCTAGGAAGGGAATCAACAAGTACACACCTGAAGACTTCACCCAAAGAGGCCAAAGAGGCAAAAGGACGGTCGGCACCTTGCGGATGGCGGCTTTGGATGACTATTTGGATGACGATGTCGAACCGGAGCCGGAGCCGGAGCGGGTTCCTCTTCCTAGGAAGGTGAAGAAGATAAGCGTCAAGAGGGGGGGCGGAGCCAGCAAGCGTGGAAAGCACTAGTCATCGTCTTTTTTTTATAATGTTGAACTTAGAGTGCAATTTGTTATGTCGGTGAACTTGGAGTGGTCGTACCTGTTATGTCGTTGAACTTGGAGTGGTGGTAGCTCTATGTTAAACTGGAACTTATTGTGATGGTCCTTTCTAAGAAATGATGTCTGTGGTGAACCCTTTTTGAACCTGAATGTTTCTTATACGAATTGTTGAACTGTGGCTGAAAATGACCCAGTAGAGGGGGGGAGGAGGCACAGTAGGTAGGCCTCAAGTTTGAGGCAAAAAATTTGCTAAGTGTTTGTGCAGCGCCTAGCTTGGAGGCGCCACACCCTACAGTGCAACGCCTGCGATCTAGGCGTTGCACAGTAGAGTGCGGCGCCTCGAAGCTAGGCGCTGCACAGGTCTGTAACTTGCCATTCTTCTGTTGCTCTCTGGATAGCTACAAACCTATGCAGCGCCTAGCTTGCAGGCGCCATACTGTACAGTGCAGCGCCTGCGAGCTAGGCGTTGCACAGTAGAGTGCGGCGCCTCCAAGCTAGGCGCTCCACAGGTCTGT